>NC_059426.1:18570412-18728180 GCF_021028975.2 Sphaerodactylus townsendi | reverse complement strand
TTCAGACCGACAGAAGTAACCTGCTAATAAATCCTGTCATCTCAGTGCTAACGGTGCGAAATGAATTGGGGAAAACCCCACACACCTCTGATGGAAAATGCTCATGCCAACGTTATCTCGGCTTCTGAGTAAAGCTTCGCAAGGGGTGTGAAAAGTAGCTCTGTGAAATCAAAACAAGCGAAGCCACTTCCCTTAGCACTGAGCATAAAAAAGGGAGGGAAGATTTAGCCGTTCTTCAGTTTTACAAACAACAACAAACCAGACAGAATATAAGATTAGTGGGAGTTCCTGGCGCAAGAACATGAAGTTAGACATTTTGACATTCTGCTTTCTCTGTTCCTTCTTTGAACCCAGCTTTGGTAAGTGATATTCCGCGCTCTGTTGGCTGCAGCCCATTTTCGATAATGGCTTTGCAGAGTTAAAGGCTAGGTGGGCAATGGTTGTCAGAGGAACCACTACGATTCTGCCATCTTCTAGACATTTGCGTGCCAATTCGCTGTCTGGTATAAAAAAAATGAACTGAGTTTAAATACTTAAAACTGTACTTACTGCTTTTATTTATAAAGCTAATATTACAAACTAGCCACTCCACCAGTTGACTTTTTGCATTCATTTCTCTGGAGGATTTTGTTTTTACAAAATGCAGTTCTTTTACTGGGATGGAAGGCAGCATTGTATAGCCAAGTCTCATCAGACAGAAGCTTAGCAGGTGGATGGGAGGCCGTTGAGGAAACCTCCACATAGGAAGCCAATGGCAAACCTACTCTGCTTCTTAGATTTCGGAAGCTAAGCCGGGTCAGTAATTGGAAGAGAGACCGCCAAGGAAGGCTCTACAGAGGAAGACAATGGCAAACCAACTCTGCCTCTCGCTTGCCTTGAAAGCTTCTTGCTTGGGTTACCATAAGTCAGTTACAACTTGATGGCACTTACGTAATAATTCTTTTATGACTTACATTATGAAAACAATTTAATGCCAGTCAAATAGGGCTGCCAGGTTCCTCCCTGGCCACCAGCAGGAGATGAGGGGAGGGTCAGGTAGCCAGCATGGTGTAGTGGTTAGGAGTGAGTGGACTCTAATCTGGAGAACTGGGTTTGATTTCCCGACTCTTCCACATGAGTGGCGGAGTCTTATCTGGTGAATTTGTTTCCCCACGTCTACATTCCTGCTGGGTGACTTGGGCTAGTCGCAGTTCCCTCAGAATTCTCTCAGCCCCATCTAGCACAAAAGGTGTCTGTTGTGGGGAGAGGAAGGGAAAGGAGTTTGTAAGCCCCTTTTGGTCTTCTTACAGGAGGGAACGCGGGGTATAAATCCGAACTCTTTTTCTTCTAACAGTGGCCAGGTCCAGGTTGGAAAACTTTTGGAGAATTTTGGACCTCAGGGGCCTCAGTGGGGAACAATGCGTAGAGTCCATCCAGTTTGTGTATGGGGGAGCTGATCTCTGTAGTCTGGAGATGACCTGTAATTCCAGGAGCTCCCCATGTCCCACCTGGAAGCTGGCATCCCTAAAGTCAAATGCACTTCCTTTCAAGGATGTAATTCACCTGTCCTCACTACCTGCTTAGTATTGCTTTATTTTCTTAAATGAGAGTCCTGCGAAGTTTCTATGATTATTTTGAAGAGTTCTTGAGTATGTATGATTATGTGTATGATTATATAAACAGGTATGAATAGATTACACGTTTGATTATATAATAGATTACATGTATGATTATATAAAAACATTAAAAAATAAAAGTAAAACCCTCCTCAACTAGCACCTCCCTGTGGCTTAAAAGATTAATCTTGTACGACAGGTGGAATTTGAACACTAGTGAGACTTTATTGGTTTTTTTGAGCTATGTGACAACTGGCCAAATACAAACCATGTGTTTCAAGCGCTTTTGTAACACAGGCAGAAGTTCCAGTATAGAATGAAAAAGAGAGAGTTTCGTTTCTTTTGGATGAAAAAGCACTGAAGGCCTGCGGCATCTTTTTAATGCTATGTGTTTTATTTGCAAATATACGTGCACAGCACACATATCCTAAACCAGTATGTTTCAGTTCAGTATAATATATAGGGTTGTTCTGGGAGTGGAATGAAGTGGAGATTCTGCAAATTGCCTTGAACACCTTGGAGGAAGGATGTAATTAAAAAAATAAAATGAAATAGGTGTTCCTGAAGCAGGTGGTAAATCTGCCAGTCCTGTTCAGATTCTAGATTTCTAGGAGCAGCAGTGGCGTAGGAGGTTAAGAGCTCGTGTATCTAATCTGGAGGAACCGGGTTTGATTCCCCGCTCTGCCGCCTGAGCTGTGGAGGCTTATCTGGGGAATTCAGGTTAACCTGTGCACTCCCACAAATGCCAGCTGAGTGACCTTGGGCTAGTCACACTTCTTCTGAGCTCTCTCAGCCCCACCTACCTCACAGGGTGTTTGTTGTGAGGGGGGAAGGGCAAGGAGATTATAAGCCCCTTTGAGTCTCCTGCAGGAGAGAAAGGGGGGATATAAATCCAAACTCTTCTTCTTCTTCTAGATAGTTTGTATGGCTCACTTCCAAATCTATTATCTTGAAAATGCTCTCTCTCTCTCTCTCTCTTTCTCTCTCTCTCTCTCTCAATTAAAACTGCTGATTGGCTAATACTGTTTCATATAGTCAAATCAGACTGCATCTTTAGTGGGCAAGCTCTTCCCCTCCCCTGCCCCTCCCCTGTTCAAATGAGCAATGGGAGTGAGAAGCGAGGAAGGAACGGCATTGCATTTTGCTGCACCATCACTTCTGGTTGGGAAATTCCTAGAGTGTCAGGCAACATGGTGACGTCACTTCTGGGAACTGGGTGATGACGTGGCATCGTATGCTGAAGTTTTTGCTAGTCTCTTTGATGGGTTGTTACCCCTAGCCGCTCACTGAACTGTGCTGACTTGAACATGCTATAACTGCACTGCGTTTATTGTTGCATCACACAAATAGTTCTAGAATTAACTAATACGACGATAACAGAGCATTTTATTTATGTAATGTTTTTCAGTTCATGGTGACGGGTCATCCTGCACAAAGCCATGCAAAGGTATGTTTTGTTTTGTGCATTTTAATAGAATTAATCTAGGTATCTGATGCTTGTTCCTAGAACTGTCCATAACTTGAGATATTTTGGAGAAACATATAAGACATCTTGATCCTTCCCCAAAATTGGGGTAATTCAGTCATCTTCAGGTGCAGGGGCCTTAGGAAATCTGGAAGCAAGACGACAATCAATGGAACGCACTGTAGTGCTCAGTTGTGAATACTTATATCCAGAGGTGGGATCCAGCAGGTTCTCACAGGTTCCCGAGAGTAGGTTACTAATTATTTGTGTGTGCCGAGAGGGGATTACTAATTGGTGATTTTTGCCTTAGTTACGCCCCTCCTCCGCTCCTCAGCAGTAGCACGCAGAACTTGAAGCAGTCTAGCAGGAGGTGCACCGGCGTGCGTGGCAGCCTGCGACTGCAAGTGCATTACAAGTTTCCTACCATGATCAAGGACGGCGCGGCACAAGTGCGTACCTGGCCACTTAGCCCCGCCCCAGGAATGCCCCCCCACCCTTGGAATGCTCCGCCCCATCACCACGTCATTATTACGCTAGCCCGCCCAGCCCCATTGGCGCTACGCCACAGTTTGAATCCCACCACCATGGGAACCTGTTACTAACATTTTTGGATCCCACCACTGCTTATATCCTGGTGAAAGAAGTGGGGTTCAAGACCATGGATTTCCAAGAACCCTGCCATTTGACTGCCACAATTGTAGTTTTCCGTATGAAAGTGTTCAAAAGGGTGTAGCACAGAACACGTGTCATCTGTGAAAAACAAACGTCTAACTCTGTGTTGTGTTATGAACAAATTTTAGGACTTAAATAACCAACAGTGTGTGGACTAACTCAATGCTGAATTTTTAGGTTCCTTATCTAGGGTCTGGCTATGTCAAATCCTTATAAAATATATGGTCTGGATAGGCTATTTGCCAGCTGCTTAATCACATGCACAATAAACTATAATTAATGACCAAGAGCACAGCTTCTGGGTTCTGTCACTCAGCAACACCAAAGTACAGATCTCCTCTGTTATCAGAAAGAGTGACTTCCTGGTTGTCATTGGCTTAAATGGCTCTATAGTTAGAATTTTGGCCAAAGCAGTTGAAGGCTATTGCGGATTTATAAGACCTTAGAACTGGAATGCTAAGCTCAGACAACTTCTCTTTCAACAAAGTTGCAGAAGAATGGACTTCGGGCAGCGAACTTTCAGATTACAATTTTGGCTGGTTACAAAATCAGCGGAAGCAATTTGGAACATTTCACTTGAATTGGTTAGCCTCAGAAAAATACCAATGCCCTTGACTGCTTATAGCCTGTGATGTAGTACCTGCCAGGGACCACACCTCTGGCCTCCTGCCCTGCCCAGGAGTGGGCCCAGAAGACCCAGGGAAAGCCTCAGGAGGAAGACTGACCCAGTCTCCGGGGGCCCACCGGTGGCAGACAGAGGTGGTGGCCAGTTCCAGCTATGCGGGGCAACACAGAGGGAGGAGCCCCTCCCTGGGCTAGTGGTTTCTGGGGCTCCAAAGACCGCACAGTGGCAAAAGAGATTCCACCAAAACATTAGGAAGAACTTTCTGACTGTCAGGGCTGTTCAACAGTGGAATTCACTGCCTCAGAGAGTGGTGGAGTCTCCTTCTTCTAAGGTTTTTAAGCAGAGACTGGTGAACATATGTCAGGAGTGCTTTGATTGAGTGTTCCTGCATGGCAGGGGGTTGGACTTGATGGCCCTTCTGGTCTCTTCCAACTCTATGATTCTATGGAAGGTGGGCTGAACCATGTTCAGGCACGGCCTGATGTCCAGGCTTTCAGCAAAGAAAATATGAAAAATTGCTTATTTTTGCTTTTTTCAGGGGATGCCTTCTCTTCAATTTTTAAATGTTTCCTTTTATTTTTGATAGTGTATTTCTCTCACACACTCTTGACATTTTCCTTCTTTCTCCAGAAAACCATAATATATCTATTTCTGAGGGAATGGATGGACTCCCAAGAGGAGCTGTGACATTTCACTGCCCTTTGACTGCCACAGCTGTTGGTTTCCATATGAAACTGTTCAAAGGACACAACAGAGAAGAAATGTGTACCTTCTATGCAGAGAAGAGAAAAGAAAATTCCAGCACAAAATCTTGTAATCCAGTGTTTTCGTCTAACAAGATATCATTTGAACTCAGAAATTTAAGCAAGGAAGCCGATACATATCGTTGTTGCTTGGAAACGCTTGTACCAATCTATCATTTTTGCTGTACGGTGGAAACCTATCTATATATCCAAAGTAAGTTGATATTCTCATCTTCTTTTGTCATGATATGTAAATTATGTAATTTATGATATATAGCACCAGGGGAAAAAATCCAGAATTCATATTCTAGTCCAATTGTTAGGGTTTGTATTAGACTCCTTCCCATAAAACAAACAAAGAACACAACATGCATGATTACTGGTAACTCTCTTTGAACAGAACAGAGACTTTTTCTGAATCTTGACTTCACAGTAGGGAGAATACTTTTCCCTAGGCTGACCAGACTTCCTGCTTTTGGCGGGACAGTCCCGCCTTAAAAAAATTTGTCCCGCATCCCGTGGGTTTTTTCAAGTGTCCTGGTTTTTGAAAGGCTGCTGCACTGCCTTCTGGGGAGTGCCCCAGAAGGCCGTGCGCTCCTGTGGCTGCACACACACGCACACCGCCTCCTGGTTCACAAAGATGACCATCTGGTCACCTTACTTTTCCCCCAGCAGTGGGACACTGCCAGAGACGTAGCTGGGCCCAACTGAAGTCACTATGCGCCAGAAGTGTTTTCGCCCCCTGCCCCCGTTAGAAGCCCCCACATTGGCACACACACCCAACCCCCTACCCACACTTACTTACGTTCCTTTTCTTTTTGTCGTACTTTTTGAGGCTGAAAAACGCAGCCTATTTATAGTTCAAGGAGGAAGCTGCCTGATGAACTATACTTCCCAGGAGACCTTGTGAGCCCCAAGGTCTCCTGGGAACTGTAGTTCCTCAGGCAGTTTCCCCCCTGAATTGTAACTTAAGCAGCTTTTCAGCCACCTCCAAAAGTACTACCTGAAAGAAAGGAGATGTAAATGAAACAGATATTAAGGAAGGACAGGTTAGTGTAATATATGACTCGATGAGCACCGATAGAGGGGAAACATGGGGAATTAAAGTGGGGAAAGGGGGAGGGGCCAGGGGGCAATTTTGTGCCCCCAGGCATGCGCTCGGTGCATGATGCACCCCCACCCCCTTGGCCCTGTGCCACTGGACACTGCAGTTCTCTGTCCAGCTAGCACAGCCATTGCAGAAATTCATATCTAATATGGCAATGGCTCATCTTTGGTGATGTTTGGTTCAGGGGGTTCAACATACATAAAAACAGTAACAATTAACCTCCCCCCTCCTAATGCATGGCTCCAGAAAAGAAGTCCTGTCATCATGTGGCTGAATAGTTGGGGGGCAGAGGAAACAAGATGTGGTATAGATTATTAAAAGGTCCAGCGAGGGAGGCCGATAGATGTACAACCACTTCTGTCTCCAACCGTAGGCCTGGAGGAACACTTCCATCTTCCAGGCAGTCGTGGGATTCAGCCTATTCGCACCTATTCGGTAGAACCGGTAGCTAATTTTTTGTCTAGTTCAGAGAACTGGTTGTAATCTCGCCACTGAGTCCTTTCAGAACTGGTTGTTAAATTATTTGAATCCTACCCCTGCTTACAGGCCCTATGGAACTGAAGCAAGTTGTGAAAGAATTGTACTAGGCACATTTCAGAGTTCCAGAATTGGTGCATTTGAAATGTCTTTCAGGCCGAATTCCCACTGAAAATTTAATCTAGATACAATCAAGTTTCAAAAGAATCAGCACCTTTTCATCCCAACATCCCCACTGCAGCACGTTTCTAGTGAAGATGTCTAGGCTTGCCCCTTGGGGGTGGAAGGGTGCCTGCTGTCAGGGGTGCAATTGTTAAGCTGCCAGCACCTAAATTTCAGAGTATCTTTAGAAGACCCTCCCGATGATACCACCCAGGTTTGGTGAAGTTTGGTTCATGGGGGCCAAAGTTATGGACCCTCAAATGTGTAGCTCCCATCAGTTCCCATTGGAGTGTTTTTTCAAAAAGGTGCGTATACAAGCAGGTCCAGGAAAATCCCGTGATTGGGGGATTATTGCCAGAAGCGCGGGACAGTGATCTGTGTTCCATTGTTAGAGCTGGTGGGAGATCATTAGAGAGGGAAACCTGGATATTTCGGGTGACTATCCCAGGATTAATCACTGTTGGGAAATAGCCCTCAGTTATATATGGATTAGCACCTACAAGCAATGCCCATTAACAGAAAGGACAGTTTTTATTGCATTACATTTCATTCTTCATTGACTCTTGAACTTCATGGTGCTTTACTGTAGAAATTGAGCTTAAATATCTGATCTTACCTCTGATCTCATTAGAATCCTCTCGTTGCTTTTCTAATAGTGAAGAAATAAAATGATGGAGAAAAGTTTCGCTTGATTAATATCTTTCCGTTTGCTGTTCTTGAAGGCACAGAAACAGGACTGGGGGAAGAGTGTAGATCATGGATGTATGAATGTCAGCGGATTGTTGGGTGAAAACCAAAGCAGCATTACAGTACTTCCGCACTCACAGAATAATGCACTTTCAATCCACTTTCAATGCACTTTGAAGGCCGTTTCCCCACTTTGAAAAGAAAAGTGAGGCTTACCGGGCTTCGTTAACCGCGGGTGTTTCTGATCACACAATCATGCTCCCCACTTCCCGCGCTCTGCGCGGGGTTTTGCAAAAGGCGCCATTCTGAACAGGGGCAGAAATGACGCATGCTGAGGGGTCGCAAGGGCGGCAGAATTGGGGCGGCTGCATTGTTGCCGCTCCTGTAG
This sequence comes from Sphaerodactylus townsendi, assembly GCF_021028975.2. Classification (NCBI taxonomy): domain Eukaryota; kingdom Metazoa; phylum Chordata; class Lepidosauria; order Squamata; family Sphaerodactylidae; genus Sphaerodactylus; species Sphaerodactylus townsendi. The sequence continues at coordinate 18,720,258 of NC_059426.1, read as the reverse complement.
TGGGGAGTGCTGCTGGACCCCGCGTTACTTAGAGCGAGTAGCACGCAACAAAAGGCGAGTGGGGAAACGGCCGAAGCTGGATTTTACTGTGCTGAATAACAAAATCCACTTGCAAACAATTGTGAAAGTGGATTGAATGTGCATTACTCTTCATGTGCAGAAGGGGGCCTGCCACCAAACTCCCCACGCCCCCTCACCAACCCCCCCTCCCAAACCTTTTCCTTCTCTAAGCAGCACCACCCTGCAACCCACTGGGGCAGGATTAAGGCCAGGGAAGCTTCTGCCCCCAGGGTGTTGCCGGCAGCACCGCTTGGAGAAAGAAAAGATTTGTTGGGGGGAGTTGCAGGGGTGGCCGCCAGCAACAGATGGGGCAAGGGGAGTTTGGTGGCAAGGGGAGTTCAGCTGAGGGCTGGGCATGGTTAGAGAGAGGGTGGGGGTCAAAATGACCCCACGTGACCCAGGTGAATAGCGCCTGGGTCATATGTCCCCTCTGGCCACCCTAGTTCCGCCAGTGAATATGGATAAGTAGCAGTGGTGGGATCCAAAAATGTTAGTAACAGGTTCCCATGTTGGTGGGATTCAAACTGTGGCATAGCGCCAATGGGGCTGGGTGGGGCACAACAGGGGTGTGGCCGGGCATTCCAGGGATGGGGCATTCCTGGGTGGGGCTGTGGCAAGGATGCAGCCGCTGCGCCGGTCCTTGGGCGGGAAACGAATGCACGCAGTCGCAGGCTGCCATGCACGCCAGTACACCTCCTGCTAGACTGCTTCAAGTTCTGCGCGCTACTGCTGAGAGGAGGGGCGTAACTAAGGCAAAAATCACATGGCAAAATCACCAATTAGTAACCCCCTCTCAGCACACACAAATAATTAGTAACCTACTCTCGGGAGCCTGTGAGAACCTGCTGGATCCCACCTCTGATAAGTAGTGGTTTCTAACCCAACCTTCTTAGTTATGGCTGAAACAGCCTGAGGCCCAGTTGGCTATAAACCTTTTCTAGTTACTTCAGGCCTTGGCCTGTAATAAAACAATATGATTTTAATTCTAGGATTGACCAGCCCAGTCTGTTATGGAAGGAGGAATGTATGGCTAACTGTGGCCAGGTTTTCTCTGTTGGGCATATAGGGTAAGTCCCCTCCTTCCATCTGTGCCCATAGGCCAGCTTCTTCATTAGAGTAATGAACATCATCTGAGGGAAACCCAAAAGATAGCGATGTCCCTTCACACGCCTTCCAGAATTTGTGTGGCGACCGCAGACAGGTCTCAAGTACTAATTCTGCATGCCATTTTTTCTAGACCAAGATGCAGATGAGTGTATCTTATCGGAACATACATCATGGATTCTCGTTGCACTCGCGGCTTTTTCTACTGTTGGCTGCATCTGCTGTTTCCTGTTTTGTTGCATTAGAAACTTGGTAAGTGGTTTCCACAGCCTTTCTCAAAACCATCCATCCTGTTTTTGTGATATGCGAGCCTTGATTTAGTAAGGCACAGAGTCAGTAGACAAGCTGAAAGACACGCACTGAGTCAGCACATGGAAACCGCTTCCATGAACAAATTCGAGTCATTTATTTGCTGCCCGAATTCAGTCATCAGTGACAGCGGCTCCCTTTTAATTTTTCTAAGACAGAATTGTTTATTGATTTAAAGACCTGGATCCTTTGGAAAGTGTGAGAGAAAAGTGTGTGCACTTCAGCCAAAGTATCTGAGGAAGCAATTCCCTTGATTACTTCCGTCCAGAGGAGAAGTAAATAATTGGTAGGGTCCCAGCTGGCTCTGAAGTCATTGGAGGCTCCATGTTCGACAGCCATGGGGAAAAAAATACAGTGAACACAATTGATTTCCTTCTACAATGGATTTGTCAAAGAATCTTTAAATGTATTTGCATCATCCTTCCTTGAAAACAAGTGTGAGGGCTATATCACGTCTTACCTCCCACTCAGTGATGGGATTCAAAGAATTTAACAACCGGTTCTGGTGGTGGGATTCAAATAATTTAACAATTCACAAGCACCATTTTAACAACCGGTTCTGCCGAAGTGGTGCGAACCTGCTGAATCCCACCACTGCTCCCATCCCTGAACCAAGAAATGTTTGAATGTTCATACAGATTCTTTTTAGTCCTTTAGTAATCTTCCACACAAAGTAGTTACGCAATATGTGTATCTCAGCATAAAACAACCTTCCCCTCAGATGGTCATTCACAATGGATAGGCAGGACCCTTTCAGATAGCCTTTCAGATAGGAGCAGCAGTGGCGTAGGAGGTTAAGAGCTCGTGTATCTAATCTGGAGGAACCGGGTTTGATTCCCAGCTCTGCCGCCTGAGCTGTGGAGGCTTATCTGGGGAATTCAGATTAGCCTGTGCACTCCCACACACGCCAGCTGGTTGAACTTGGGCTAGTCACAGCTTCTCGGAGCTCTCTCAGCCCCACCCTCAGTCACAGGGTGTTTGTTGTGAGGGGGGAAGGACAAGGAGATTGTAAGCCCCTTTGAGTCTCCTGTAGGAGAGAAAGGGGGGGATATAAATCCAAACTCCTCCTCCTCCTCCTCCTCCTCTTCCTCTTCCTCTTCCTCTTCCTCTTCTTCTTCTTCTTCTTCTTCTTCTTCATGATCCATTTTAGCAGCTGGCTGCTTACAGATTTTTTTGTATCATTTTAGACACAACAGTTTTGGTTCCTAGTTGCTAACATTTTTTAAACCTTTTCAAACAAAGCCACCTGGGTCAAATTCACATGCTCTATGAAACCCTTGTTCCAATGTGGCTTTATTTGGAACCAGGCCAACAACAGATAACAACTGGTTCAGAATATCAATGTGAAAGGGGCCATTGTTTACATAATTTTCCCAACACCAATATGAATTTGTGTACCAGGAAGTTAAGGTATAGAGATCTTTAGGGGTCATTCAAGATTGATCACAAGTTGTATGGAGACATAATTGTCTTGCTAAAAGAGGAAAGTTGTGTGTGCATGTGTGCCTGTTGGGTAGTTCAGCATATCTACGTGTAAGTGTGTGTGCGTACAGAAATTAACAGCATGTTTCTTTTCCTTTTTGTCTGCAGATTTGCCAACATTCTCTCAGTTCTCATGACTATAACAATGAATATATGGCCATGGCAGCTGTGATACCCAATGAAAAATCCAGGTGATAAAAGGATTAATTTATCAGATCAACTAAGATATAGAGCTAGCCCCTCATTTTGGATTAATTTGTTCCCGATAGATGGTGGCAAAATGAGTCATTGTGATTAATGATGTTATTAGCTGTAATTTAAGTTTATGTTATGCCATAGTTTATGTTATGCCATAGTATTGGGTGGGAAAACTGCAAATAGAATCCCAGTTGAAATTTAAACTAAAACCATGTATGTGATTGGTTCTCCTGGGTTTTCCGGGCTGCGTAGCCGTGATCTGGTGGATCTTGTTCTTAACGTTTTGCCTGCATCTGTGGCTGGCATCTTCAGAGGTGTATCACAGAGAAAAGTCTGTTTCACACTGTGACTAGTGAGAAGGGAAAGTTTAGTGGTATATTGTCCATGTCCCAGGGTGGGGAATCAATCATTAAGTGTTTGGGTGGAACTTGCTATGCAAAGCTGTGGTTGAGTGCATTGTATAGCAGGTGGGGTTATTAGTCCATTTTTTAAATACTGGGAGCCAGGCTTTGTTAATTTTAAGAGTCTCTTCTTTCTTATTGAAGTCGTCTTGATGTTCGTGAATTTCAATGGCCTCCCTGTGCAGTCTGACATAGTAACCTTCTGAATTGTCCTGAATTTCAGAAGGTTACTATGTGATTGTCCCCAAGAATGTCACCTTAAGACTGCTGTACTTCTCTGCTGCACAGATTCAAAGCTACATGAAGGCTGTTTCCATATGTAAGAGCAAAGAGGTGCATCATGGGAGTAGCAGTGAGAAGGGGCAACAAATGTAGACAAGTATTCGTACAAACTGTCCTTGTGTTGTTTGCTGCTGCCCCTGTCCCACGCTGTGCAGAAGCATTGTCACAACAACAGTTGCACTGGGACCTCCACAGCCCAGCATCCCCTCTTTCCTCCTTCCTACCAAGTGGAAGACTGGGGTGGAGACACCAGTGGTGGTGTGATGTCACTTCTGGGGAAAAAATGGAAGTGACATCATGCAACTCTAGAAATTTCCAGAGACCCTCTGATGATTCCTAGAGGGGACTGGCATCGCTTCTGGGTCTTCCCTGAAAGTGATGTCATGCCATTGCGCAATGGCTAGTTGTAGGAGCCCTTGGTGGGGATTTGGTGACCCTGTTCCAAGTTGTCCTGCAGTTGAAGTTACACCACAGCTGAAGCTGGGAACAGGGAAAATAACCCTACAGGGCCAAAGAGAGCTTTCTTGCTGCCACAAAAGGTCTGCCACAGGAGGCAGAAACGGCCCCCAAATGTCTGCCACAACTTCCCTTCAATTACACAGTGAAGATCCTTGTGCTGTGTTGCCAGCTGCTGCCCAGGCAACATTTCTAAAATCCTGCCCAGCCAATGAAATCTCCAAAATCTTGCTGGACAAAATCCCCACTTGGCCCTGCCAACTTCCTAAAAACACTTGGGCCCCTTCCGTACATGCAGAATAATCCACTTAGTTTCAACCCACTTTCAATGCACTTTGCAGCTGGATTTTACTGTGCGAAATAGCAAAAATCCACTTGCAAACCATTGTGAAAGTGGATTGAAAGTGCATTACTCTGCAAGTACAGAAGGGGACTTGGTGGGCTCCAGAAAAGGTGTTGGTGGGCCCCATGGTACCCATGAGCACCATGCCGAGAATCCCGGACATAACCAATAATTCCTATGTTACATGATTGAAAAATAATTCTTGTAACCAACTCAAAGTTTTGTTTCAGGCGGGAACACTTGAAGAGGCCCATTGCGGTATAATATAGTCTTTGAGAGCACAGTACACAAGAAAGGCCCACTCGCCTTGTCATTTAAAGCTCAGGCCTGATTTTCATGGTATCTGCTGGCCTTCTTCAGCTAAGAAACCAAACAAGTCCGTCTACGTTTTCCGGTTGTGACTTCATCTTTCGTACACGAATCAAGGAGAATGTGTTCGAATAATATGCACCAAGAAAAACTGTTCGGAAGTTGCTTTTCCAGGAGAATTGCTGGAAATTTGCTTTTCAAGGAGAATTGATGGAAATTTGCTTTTCCAGGAGAATTGCTGGAATTACTGGAAGGGTAAACTTGGTCTGCGTTTCAGGAGATAAGGCTTCTCTCCAGTGACCCCCAACAGAATCACCATAATTTTGCAAAATTATGAGAATACTTCTTCCTTTCTTTTTCCTCCTATGCCTGTACATTACTACATTGAAGCATGGACGCGTTGATTCTTCACTGTGTGATTTTGGCGGGGGGCTCTTTGGGGAAGTGGCCGGAGTGAGGGGATTGCCAGTCCTATATCAAAATGGCAGCCCAGGAAAGGGAGACCTCCTTCACTCGTTTACATTGTGATTGCCTTACTCTTATTGCACATTTGCAGCTCATTTCTTGATCTTGATACACGATTTGTGTGCATCACCTATTTCTGAGATAGAGGATGATAAGATTTACACTAGACCGGTATTTATTCATATCGTATCTGAACGAATAAAAAAACAAAAGAAAACAACATTGTTTCCTGTAAATTTGTATATGCTTCCTAATTTCAAGAATAATTCAAGTGTCAAGAAATTGTACTGTAAGATGATGGTGAATAAACCAGTATTAAAAAGTGTTACATATCTTGCTGTCCTACAGAGAAATTAGAAGGAGAGTTACACCCAACTCCAGTTATAAATCATCCTCCTTCTCCTCCTCCTCCTCCTCCTCCTTCTTCTTCTTCTTCCTCTTCCTCTTCCTCTTCTCCTTCCTCTCCTCCTCCTCCTCCTCCTCCTCCTCCTTCCTCTCCTCCTCCTCCTCCTCCTCCTCCTCCTCCTCCTCCTTCTCCTTCTCACATCTTTATAGACCCAATTTTTTTTTGTTTGAAAAGCTGTGGCAATCACAATTATTAGAAAACACACCAAAAGCTTTCACAGTGGCTGTTTCCACACAGGTCACCTAAAACATTTTTGAAACATTTTAGATCCCTCCAAATAACACGATTTTTGTTCACATTCACCCCCTTGAAATGATTTCTGGTCGCCATTTTCATTTTTTCCCTGATTTTTCCCAGCATGTTGACAAATCAATGCTTCTGATTCACAGCCTCCTATTGAGGTTCCCTAAATCTTCTGTAGTTGATGCTGTGAAGATTAAACTGCCCCAAATCACAAAAATGCTCAAAAAGGAGTGAGGCAGTGTAAAAATGCAATAAATAAACGAATAGGAATGCTTTAAAAACAGGGCAAAGGGCTTCTACAGGCAGAGGAAGTAAAACTGAAAGGTGTCTCTTAGAAGCTACTGGCTGAGACTAGTGGAGACTGAAAATTCCAGCCACGTACATGGTTTTACAAGGGGGGTTGGTGAAAACATTTTGAGACCCTGGAAATAAAATGTTTTTTTGGGGGGTGGGAAACAATGCAGAACTCCTCAGAGGAAAACATTTTATTTTCTGCTTCAAAAAGTTTTAAGGTGTCTGAAGGGCCAGAGTTATCTTTCCATAACTCCCAAATGCATGAAACTTGGTCCAAGTATATGCTTATTCATATGTTGGGGCTGATCCAACTACATTTCCCAACTTTCAAATGGGAACTGGAGATCTCTCAAAATTACAGCTGATCTCCAGACTACATAAATCTCCTATTTATTTATTCAAAATATTTATTCCACTTCTCTTGGAGAAAAGGGCTGTTTTAGAAGGTGGACTGCATGACATTACATCCTACCAAGCTCCTTTCCCTCCATAAACCCCATCGTCCCAGGGTCCGCTCTCAATCTCCAGGTATTTCCAAACCCAGAGTTGACAACCATACATCCAACCTTTCTCCAAGTAGCATTCCTCCACCTTAAGTGGCTCTTCCTCCAATGGAGGACCACTTAAGCTCCATAGATTGGAGAAAGGCTTCAAACTTGTGCCCAAAAGAGATGGTATATAAATTCTTCAATGAGTCAATAAATAAGCAAACAAACTTTGTTCAGTTAAATCATAGGTGTCAAACTCGCGGCCCTCCAGATGTTATGGACTACAGTTCCCATCATCCCCTTACTGCAAGAGCAGTAAGGTACCTTATATCTTCACTAAGCATATGCCGAAAATGAAAGTGGTAGAAAGACAGCCTGATTAAAATAAGGCTTGTGGAAAGGGGAGTCGAGGGCAATCTTATCTTATGCAGTGATTCCATTTCCTGTTTGTGTCGCGAGCTCAAAAGTTTCCCCCACCTGTGCGCTTCTCACCAAGAACATGATATGCTGATCAAAGGGCTGATTGGAGCCAATGAATCAGTGAGAAGACAGACCATCTTTTCCACAGGACAAAACAAGCTTGGTGAAGAAGCTATCTTTGCTCAATGCAGATTGAAACATTGTAGGACGAATATATGTTCATCTAGACATTCATGGCTGTACTGTCCGTAGGGTACCTTTTAGCCCCTTCTTCTTTAATCCCAGCTGCTTGACAGCGCTTGTTCTGTAATATCTATGGGTGTTCAAGGTCAGCCATTTTGTGCAGCCATGCATTCTCGTGGGCAATAACCAACTCATCCGAAGAGAATGTGGTTGCCAAAGTGTGAAGAACTCTTTCAATATCGCCATAGAAAACCATAGCGGTTCAGTACGAAACTGCCACAAGGCAACTTTCATACACTTATTTCGGGGGAAAAAAGTTCAGTAGCAGTTTCAAAACTGACTCATTAGCTTGTTGCTGTTCACAAAAACATGCCAGTGTTTTCAAGGCAAAAGATGTTTAGAAGTTGTTTTCAATTGCCTGTCTCTCTGTGGGCTGAGAAAGTTCTGAGAGAACTGTGAATGACTCAAGCATGCTTCATGTGGGTCGAATCCCCACTACCCTCTTAGCCAGGTTTCAGAACACAAACTAACCAGGTTTGAGGGATGACCTCCCCATTGCTTGCATGGCAGATTCCGTTTCTGGCGCTTGTTCTCCCCGTTAATCCGCGTTCCGGCAGGATCTGGTTGCAAGTGGCATAGACCCCGTTAACATGGTTCAGAGGGATGAGGGTTGAAACCCTGACTCATTTCCAGCCCTGGAGTGTGATGCAGAATTCGGGCAACCAATCAGCACTGCGATGCACACACAGCCTTTCCTTGGTTTTGTTTCCGCTTTTGCGATCGGCCAGCAGAAGGGGATGCAAACATTAAACAGTCAAACGTGTAACTTTGAATTGTTAATGGTTTACGCAGGTAATGATTGACTGTTTGCACAGTTAAACAGTTAAACGTTAAACTTTTACATGCTGGTTTTTTTGATCATGCCCCTACAATTTACGTTTCCACTTGGTAGGAAAAGGAGTCCCGTCCCATCAGAGCCGCGCCAATAATCAGGGGAGAGCGGTAGGCAGAGCTTCGCCTGGTAGTGAAGATTTACAGCCCGAATTATTATCTGCTGTGTGCTTGCTGTGGTGGGGAGGGAGAAACTCCGATGAAGAGGACACGGTTTCACAACAAACAGGTTTGGATCTGCGTGCAAATTTCAAGCGGGGATTCGACTGTGGAGGAGTGGAGAATTGAATCTGGTTCTCCAGATTAGAGTCTGCCATTTTAACCACTACATCCGGTTAACCACTACATGCCGGTTCCCAACAGGTAACTGATTGAAAAAATGACAGTCAGTGCTATTGCTTTAACCTGTGGGATTGGATCCAGCTTTGGACATACCAGCAACTGTCTGATCTCACCAGAAGATTGATTCACTAAGACAGCAAAAAACAAACAAATCCTCCACTGTTAAGTGGCAGTAGCAATGAAATGAAGTTGTATCAAGTTAATGAAGTTCTCCTTCGAAGCTTTTAAGATGTTCTTGCAGGTGCACTGAGTCCCCTGGCGCTCAGAGCAGCTACAGAAAGTTCGAGGGTGATCTGGTTGGGCCCTAAGATGGCTTTGAAAAAGGATGTGAGGGCGATCTGGCTGCGACATCTGTCACCCCATTGATCTCCAGGGTTGATTCGGCTGATCTGGCTGGTTAGGTGGGTGTCCCCTCCCTCCCTCACCACTCCATGTGCGTCCCTCCCGAAACTCGGTGGAAGAGGACAACCATCCCAGATAGAAGGAGTGTACTGTTCTTCAGTCAAGGGTAAAAGGATTAGGTGCATCTATGGAAACTGGTTTATCAATCCAAGTAATTGAATCTCCTTAAAGAAAGGTGGTATCAGATTGCCAAAGGCTACCCTCTGTGGGTTAAAAAAGCAATCCGTACAAAAGGGATTACAATTAGTGGATCTGTAAATATTCACCAGGTATGTAGAAAATACGTCTTAAAAATAATTCAAGTGTAATCCCCCAACCAACCAACCAACCAACCAACCAACCAACCAACCAACCAACCAACCAACCAACCAACCAACCAACCAACCAACCAACCAACCAACCAACCAACCAACCAACCAGCCAACGCCAGATTGAGTAAATACATGAAGAAGGTCTCAGCAATGTCAAATTTAAGAAGCCCCATACCATCACTCCTTTGCTAATGTCAATATATCTAATTTTGAATCTAAGAAAAGCCCCAGATTTGTAAGAGAACCCCCCAGAAACCTAAAAACAAAACATCAGGGAGGTAAAGCAGCACAAAATGACAGAAGTAGTCCCTGGAGCTTTAAGAAAAGAATGCCATCTATGGCCATTGCTAGGCAACTACAGCAGTATTGCCAGACTTCCAGCCTTGGTTTCTGCTAGTAAAAAGCAAGGATGAAGGGCAGCAGATCCCTTTCTAGGGTTGCTGTGGATTTTGAGGGAGGACTCGTTGGGGCCAGACCTGGGTGACTTGATACTATGTCTTGCTTGACTCACCCAGGCCTGACTGCTTGCTTTGCTACTATTTAACAGCAGCCACCCCACAAAAGTCAGTGTGGTTTAGTAGATCTGGTAGATCCTGATTCAAATCCCCATTCTTCCACGGAAGCTCATTGGGAGGTGCCGGGCCTGTTAAACATTCATAGCCTAATATACTTCTCAGGGTTGTTCTGAGGCTAAAGTAGAGGAGAGAAGGAGGCTGTATCCTGCTTTGAGTCCCATTTGTAGAGAACGGTGGGGTATAAATGAAATAAATGAATTTAAAATATAGCTGAAGATGGTGGGCAGATAAAATGTTGGTTGGCGGCTGAGTGGGAAGGAAAGAAGGAAGAGGGAAAAACCCAAATGGCTATGGGGACTTTTGAAGAAGAAAAAGAAGAAATAGTGAGTGAGGGGAAAATGAGATCTACCCCCTACAAGTTCTTACCAGTAGTCAAAGGCTTATATCTAGTTTAACCCCGTGGTGGCTAAGAGCAGTGGCTACATAGGTGCACTCTCTGGATCTGGAGGAACCGGTTTGATTCCCATCAGCATCTGCTCGACATTGAGCTGTGGAGGCTTATCTGGGGAATTCAGATTAGCCTGTGCACTCCCACACACGCCAGCTGCGGGACCTTGTAAGGTCCATAGCTTCTGGAGTGCAAGGTCTCAGCCACCACCTGCTCCTACACAGGCAGTGCTTACAGTTGTCCAAGGGCTTATATTAGTTCAACAAAATTGTCAGCCTCCTTTAACAAATACAGGAGAGAAAGGGGGATATAAATCCAAACTCCTCTTCCTCTTCCTCTTCTAATTGAAGGCCCTACACTGTAGTCTACTGAGCTTGTCTATAAATCCAGTTCTCTTAAGAGCAACAAGAAGGTCAGTTCTGAGTAGCCATATATAAAATCAGAGTGCTGGTCTCTTCCCCAGGCTTTCAAAAATAATCCGCTGAATATCCTATTCCATCATGATTTCCCCAGTGAAGTCAAATTTAGAGATTATGAGCTCAATTCACTCTGGAGACAGGGCAAAAAAAAAAAAGAACCATTTTTTTCCACAGTAAAATGAATTAGACAGATCATCACATTAGGAGATATTTTTTATATATATGCATAAAATCAAGGTGCAGCGGTGTGCCGTAACGTGATCTAAATTAGTACCTGCCTGCTCTTTAGCTTTTCAAGCAGAGTGGAATGATCTTAAATGACAGGAGATCAGCCATTCACAAGAGATAAATCAGCCCTAACGATCAAGGAAAAATGGACTCAGCTGCTGCATTTCACAGTATCGGTTTTAAAACACACAGACACACTCATGCAAGCACTGACATCCATGAAATATTCAAGATATTTCATCATGTTAGTCCGACTTGGGTTTTATGGAGGTTTAATAAAAAAAAATTCTGAGTGCTCAGCAAAATTCAATCTCAAGACACTCCATCAGTCTGCCTCTTTGGAACCTGTTCCTCATGACTTCACTTCACGAGCATTCGGCAGACTCGGTTCCCTCCCACAATATTTACTGCTAACGTCATTTACCTGCATAGCTCAGCTTCCTATGGTCAGCCATGTGATATATTACCTCAAATACTCCTATCCAATATTTCTGACCAGTATCACACAAACGTACCAAAGATGACAGATTATTATAAATTATTTCCCTCAGAACTTTCCTGAGCTCGTTCAGCTGGCTCGATGGGAGGACCGTTATTCACGGATTGCACGAAATTCAGGGGGAAAGGGTGGCCAGATTTTTTGAGGGGGGGTGGGTGGGTGGGATAAAAAACAGAAAAGCTGGCATGCCTCTGAAACAAATGATTGTATAAACTCTCTTTCAGGCCTTGGTGCACATGAATCAATCCATTTGTAGTGTTTCGTTTTAGTTCATGCTTTCTGCTCCTGGCAAATGAGTGGCCACAAATGAAACCCACTGTTGCTTCACTTTTGCTGAGGTGATTTCAACAGTCAAGCAACACTGCACATTCTCCTTGTGGTGAAGCAGTCAATTAACACTACTGTGTGTTTACTTATTTTTTAAAAAAACAATTTATCCCACAGTCTACCGCAGTAACTTCGTTGATTTTGTGAGCACTTTTGGAATTCTGAGAAAGGGCATTGGGTACCACCATAAAACAGTTTCCACGGATGGAGCCAATCTGAACATGGTTGCCAGGTCAAATGTCCTGATAAAATGAAGCCACCAGTTTCCAACTAAGCACTCTTTGATGCAACAATGGCCATTTCTACACAAGTCACCTAAAAAGTTTGCAGAACGTTTCAAAACGTTTTTGACCCCCCCCCCCCCATTTGAAGAAGAAGAAGAAGAAGGGTTTGGATTTATATCCCCCCTTTCTTTCCTGCAGGCGACTCAAAGGGAGACTTACAATCCTCCTTGCCCTTCCCTCCACGCCCAAACACCCTGTGAGGTAGGTGGGGCTGAGAGAACTCAGAAGAACTGTAGGCTAGTGGAAGGTCCACTTGGCTGACGTGTGTAGGAGTGTACAGGTTAGTCTAGATTCCCTAGATAAACACCTCCAGCTCAGAGGCAGCAGAGCTGGGAATCCCATACCTGAACACCTCCAGATTAGATGCACGAGCTCTTAGCCTCCTACGCCACTGCTTGCGCTCACCCCCTTGCCAAAGTCGCTAGCCTCCATGAGGGTTTTTTTCCCTTTGGAGGGGGCTATTTGTAGAATTGATGCTTTGAAGACTCAATGCATAGATTGTTACTGTGTGTAATTTTAATTTAATTTCGTTTATTAGATTTATACCCCACCCTCCCCAAAGGGCTCAATGTAGCTTAACTGCAGTCATCTATCAAAACATCATCAATCATAACATATCAACAATAACAACATTTCATATCATAATAACAGAACATCAACATAGTTTTAGCAGCAAAAGTCAACAAATATCATATAACAAAAAATATAACATCATGACATAATATAATAATAATACAACACCTTAACAGCAAAATTATCAACAGAAATAATATCAGAATTACAAAATGAATAGACATAGGTGGTGACTTATTATTCAAGCTACAACATGACCTAAGACTAAAACACTTCCCCTACGGTGTCAGCATAATAACTAAGGCTAATAACTAATTGATCATTCAAAGATTTAACCAATTTTTTTTAAAAACCCACAGTACTGATGAAGAAGAAGAAGAAAAAGAGTTTGGATTTATATCCCCCCCTTTCTCTCCTGTAGGAGACTCAAAGGGGCTTACAATCTCCTTGCCCTTCCCCTAACAACCTGACACCCTGTGAGGGTGGGTGAGACTGAGAGGAAGCTCGAGGCTGCGATCTAGCCCAAGGTCCTCCAGCTGGCGTGTGTGGAGTGTGCAGGCTAATCTACAGATTAGCCTGATAAAGCTCACAGCTCAGCAGGCCCGGCAGAGCTGGGAATCAAACCAGTTCCTCCAGATTAGATGCAGGCTCTCTTAGCCTCTCATGCACTGCTAGAAAGAAAAGTTTGAGGGGGAGCGGGGTGAGCTCAGAGGGATACAGCCAAAAGGTGCCTTGGAAATTTGGGGATGACACAGAGAAGCATAGAAAAAAGAAGACAGCGGGAAAGATAAAATGTTTTAAATATGCCCACACAGCAAGGGGAGATGTTTTGAAAACATTTCCCACAAAAGAATCATAAAAGGGTTTTCAGAAAAAAATGTTTCCAGGCTGGAAATAAAATGTTTTCAGAACGTAAAGGGGGGTGGGGAATGCAGAACTCTAAGAAGGAATCATTTTATCTCCTGCTTGAAAATATTTTGAAAGTTTTGTATAAAGAGGGCCTGTTGATGCTTCTTGGGTTCTTAAATCATCTTGTAATCTCAGGAAGCAAAACTGGGACCGGCTCTTTGGTTTGCGGGAAGAGATTCTATTTCTTTCATTTTCCAAAGGAAGGAAGGAAAGGGTTTGGTCCCTGAGTCACTGAAGGTTTTCAAGCTCTCAGACATAATAAGTCTATAGCCAAACAATAACATATAACTGTCCGAGATGAGCTCAGTGCTTGGCTAGTCAGACTGCTGGTAGAGAGACCCAAAATTCTTGAGTCCATTTGCGTGTTTACTTGTTCCTTTCAAGATCCTTTGGATTTTATTCTGAGGAACCAAGAAACAAGCAGGTGCCAGTAAGCACACAATAGGAAATATTATGTTGGGTATTAGTGCTCTACCAAATTTGGTTTGAGAGATGGCTTATCTGCAGCAGTGGTAGGAGGTTAAAACTTTATATATCTAATCTAGGAGGAACCCGGAGAAGAGCTGATTCCCAGCTCTGCCGCCTGAGCTGTAAGGCTTATCTAGAGGGAATTCAAGATTAGCCTGTACTCCACACCGCATGGCTAAGGTGACCTTGGAGAAACAATCCACAGCTTCGGGCTCTCTCAGCCCACCGCTGGGAGTGTTTGTTGCTTGGCAAGGGGAAGGGCAAGGAGATTGTAAGCCCCTTTGAGTCTCCTGCAGGAGAGAAAGGGGGGATATAAATCCAAACTCTTATTATTATTATTATTTCACAACAGCAACAGGCAAGACTGAAATCCTATGCTCATTTATTTTCAAATAGATACCACTGAATGAAATAAGTCATGCTCATGAGTAAACATGCACAGGGCTGCATGACAAACAGTAAAATTAAACCAAATCTTCCTCAAAGCTAGGGGGCGCTGCCTCCTAGTGGAGATGCTGCTGGCATTGGGGCAGAACTTTATCACCTGCCTTATTCCCTTTTCCTCCCCTGTAGATAATGTTGCCAAGCTCCAGGTTGTAGATTGAAAATCTCCTGGGATTACAACTGATCTCTGGGCAACAGAGATCAGTTCTTTTGGGTCGATTCCGCCCTTAAATTTATCCACCTAGAAAGTTCGAGGCTGCATTCTGACCTAAATTGCTCCACACCTACAACCACTGGGATCGGCATTGGTTTGTACCAGCTGCAGCCCCATGTAGCAGTCAGAATTTCCGACTCCAGTTGGGAACTACTACTTTTTCAGGGAACCACACTCGAACTCATTTCGATTCCAGTAAAGTCTGGAGTCTCTGGTGCCAGGAGTCCCCCATTCAACCAAATCACAGCTGAGTGTTTGAGGCATCACATTACAGCTAGCCAATCAAAAGCACACCACCTTCGTCCCTCCATTCCTGCTTAGCAGTTTTTTTTTAAATATAGGTAATATGAGGATAGGCGGAACAAGGCCGTAGAACAGTAGCCAATCGGAATGGAGAGAGGCGGTGAGAGGCACAGGATGATTCCACCCTCCGAGCTGGGGATCAAGCTGGTTGCAGTGGGAAACAACAATGAAAGCAGAGCCTAGGTCAAGTACCCTTCTCAGGGAACTGGAGTGAGACCCTGGCCCCTACTCATGTCTTGGAATCGCCCTTGGAGAAAATGGTTACTTTGGAAGGCAGACTCTATGGCATTACTTCTCTTTGAAGCCCTTAAACCAACCCTCCTCCAGCTCAACCCCCCCCCCCAAAAAAAAAACCGTCCAGGTTTTTCCCAAGCCAGACCTGGCAACCCTACCTATATAGATCAATTTATTTGCTGGAGTGAGATTCATTCCAACTATTTTTTTGTAGCATGGATGTTTCAGTATACCACATATTTATTTACAGCTATGCTGCTTTTTTTTAAATACCGGAAGCCATTTTATCCATGCTCAATAGAGAAAAGTGGGGTAGAAGAATAAATAAATAAGTATAAAGCTAAACTAAAACTAATAGCACAATCTGCAACAGCAGCAGGTTTTTTCCCTTATCCGTAGAACTCTGAAAGCATGTAAGATCCAGGGAACATCACAGAATTCAGAGATCAGCAAAAGACAAGTCAAAGATACACTGAGAGACAGGAAGCTAACGAAAATCCCTGAACAATTAAGTACCAGGGGAGAAAGTTATACCGTAATTCGGACTTCACAATATCAAAAAATTCGGTAATAGATAAAATGGATGTGGTGAGTAGGGGAAATTCTCCCCCAGGCTATAAAACCAGAAATTGGCTTCCATCTTGGAGCTGGCTGGCATTTTGTTGCTGATGTGTGCATAGGTGTCAAAATCGTGGCCCTCCAGATGTTATGGACTACATTTCCCACCATGGCAGGGGATGATGGGAACTGTAGTCCGTAACATCTGGAGGGCCGCGAGTTTGACACAAGTGTGCTAGAGTGACCTTAAGGCCTACGGTCCAGCTGGGAGCACACCTCATGTGTAATTGAGAAAGTTGGAACAAGGCATGCATGTTTGGAACCTGGCAAGCATGTTTGTGGTGAAGTATGTGTAAAGTGCCATAAAGTTGCTTTCAACTTATGACAACCCAATGAATTAATGACCTCCCAAATGTCCTGTCTTTAACAGCCTTGCTCAGGTCTTGCAGTCTAAAGGCCATGGTTTCCTCGATTGAGTCAATCCCACTCTTCTTGGGTTTTCCTCTTTTCTTGCCATCTTCAACTTCTCCTAGCATAATTGGTTTTTTTCCAGGGACTCTGGAATTCAGAAATCAGGCTTGATTTGATCTAGAACAGTGATGGCGAACCTTTTCAAGACCGAGTGCCCAAATTGCAACCCAAAACCCACTTATTTATTGCAAAGTGCCAACATGGCAATTTAACCAAAATACTGAGGTTTTAGTTTAGAAAAAAATGGCTGGCTCTCAGGCATGCGTTACTCAGGAGTAAGCTTGGTGGTAGTCAGTGGCTTTGCTTTGAAGCAACTGTTCAACTCTTCCAACGGGTGAATCACGACCCTAGGAGGGTTTACTCAGAAGCAAGCCCCATTGCCAGCAACCAAGCTTACTCCCAGGTAAAGGATCACGCTTTAGTTCTTCACATGAAAATCA
Source organism: Sphaerodactylus townsendi (assembly GCF_021028975.2). NCBI lineage: Eukaryota > Metazoa > Chordata > Lepidosauria > Squamata > Sphaerodactylidae > Sphaerodactylus > Sphaerodactylus townsendi. The sequence goes on along the minus strand of NC_059426.1, from coordinate 18,703,535 downwards.
GTGGAGTTTAACAGCACTTAACAGGGTTACCTACACTGCTTCCCCAAAACTAGGTCTTGTTTTAATGCTAATAATCAAGCCCAGCGGCCCAGGCCAGCCTAGATGTGGGGAGGGGGACTCTGTTTGTGCATGCCCACAGAGAGTGCTGTGTGTGCCACCTTTGGCACCCGTGCCATAGGTTCGCCACCACTGATCTAGAACCCACTTTCTGGAGATCCACCGTATCCATAAAATTATCCTCCAACATCACATTTCAAATGAACCAAAATGAACTGGTAGAGTTTCCTTAATTGTCCATCTTTCACACACGTGCATAGTAATGGGGAACACTATGGTATGATTTATTACCTTGATCTTCGTCACCCCCCAACAAATCCTTATGCTTAAGAACCTTTTCTGATTTCTTCATGGCTTCCCAGTACTTAGTGACCATTATTTAATGAACACCTTTGAAATAACTGATATACTTCTGTTTTCTTATAAAACTATTCCCTCCCTAGGAAAACTGTAAGTGATTTTTAATTATAGATATGTTTTTTGTGAGCTCAGCTCTAGTTCCTCCTAAGAATCCTTGTAGCCCTTTGTCTGAAGCTATAGTAAGAAACAAAACTCTACTTCTTAGCTGTACCATGGAACGTAAACTCTTCAGAAAGTTTGTATGAACTGCTCAGTCGAGCGGTAAATGGAGGCAGGTTGTTCCTGACTGCAAAGCAACAGGAAAAATATCCCGGTCAAAAAAAGGATTGCTTTTATATCTCAAAATGTCAACGTAGCTGAGAAAGTAAGTACTTTTTCAAACATTCTCTCTCTCTATCTGAGCAGGTAGAGACAGCTTTTAGGATTAAAATCTGCAGCATCAGCAAACCGAATAGTCATATATGCAATTAGGTCAGGTTAGAAGAATTTTTATGAAGGTCGAAAGTCTGGTTATATATTGAGAGTATTAAAGTCAATATTAACAAGATCAAATTAATAGTTTTGAAATGACTGATTAGCCGCACAGCTTCCTGGAACTGAAACCATAGAAACACCATCTACGTTCTTTTTCTGCTAATGAAAAATTTCTCATTAAAACAGATTTCTAGACAAGCAAGGCCTCGACATGAAATGTACGCAAACACAAAGCCAGGGTGCCCGGCTCATTTCAACTGTGAACTGTAGAAAAAGTGTTTTATTTTTTTTCTCTGTCTCTCGTTTTTATAGACTCAATGAAATGTTTTAAAAATCCAGCCTTTATTGTATGCCAACTTTTGAATCCTAGCGTCCAGAAAGAAAATAATACACAATAAATCATGCAACTAAATAAGCCAGCATATTGCTTTCAAATGAAGATATAGCTATGTTACAAACTTTCAGTTTTATGCTGGTTCCAGTTGGCCTCGTTTCCGCCCCCCAGAACTATGGGACTTGTAGTTCAATAAGGGACAGAGAATTCTATTAGTGATCTTTAATATTCCTCCCCCGAGATGCTCAGAATTACTTACCAAAAAGGAATGAGTAAGACATTGTAAGTCTATAGTATATTCTTTTAGTGTATTCTGCAAGTATAAAGCACCAATTCTGAAATCCCCCCACCCCCTTTTTTTGAATCCAGAAAACTAAAGGAAGTTGGTGGGAAAGAGACTTTGGAGGAAATTGCTGTTATTCTGCCATCCCCACGTGAGAGAGGATGGACATAGAAGAGATAGAAAAAGTGCAGAGAAGGGCAACGAGGATGATTGAGGGACTGGAGCACCTTCCTTATAAGGAGAGGCCGCAGCGTTTGGGACTCTTTAGTTTGGAGAGGAGGCGTCTGAGGGGGGATATGATTGAAGTCTATAAAATTATGCATGGGGTAGAAAATGTTGACAGAGAGAAATTTTTCTCTCTTTCTCACAATATACTAGAACCAGGGGGCATACATTGAAAATGCTGGGGGGAAGAATTAGGACTAATAAAAGGAAACACTTCTTCACACAACGTGTGATTGGTGTTTGGAATATGCTGCCCCAGGAGGTGGTGATGGCCACTAACCTGGATAGCTTTAAAAAGGACTTGGACAGATTTATGGAGGAGAAGTCGATCCATGGCTACCAATCTTGATCCACCTTGATCTCAGATTGCAAATGCCTTAGCAGACCAGGTGCTCAGGAGCAGCAGCAGCAGAAGGCCATTGCTTTCACCTCCTGCCTGTGAACTCCCAAAGGCAGTTCCTGGTGGGCCACTGCGAGTAGCAGAGTGCTGGACTAGATGAACTCTGGTCTGATCCAGCAGGCTAGTTCTTATGTTCTTATGTTCTTATGACATTAATGCACTTGTGTTCTGCCCCACAATGAGCATATATTCCCTCCTGGTCAGATTCTTGGTTGCCCACATGTTTTCTGTCCTGTCGAACTCACCATGCCACAGATCAGAGAAGCCTGGCAGCTTGTGAAAGTGAGCGAAGTGTGATTTTTTTCCTCTCTGCCTGTGCAGGGAAAGTGGAGCAGACCAGTATGCACTTGACTTCCTCCTGGTTTTCTGCTCCTCCCTGCCTTCTCCCGTCCACGCAGGAGCCATTCTACTGACTCCTTCGCTGGCATTTTCTGCAGATCAATGGGGTTTATTCTTTTAAACTTTGATGTTTTTGATCAATCGCAAAAGTAATAGATCATTAAAAACAACTCAGAAGCAAGAAAAAAGAATTAAAGGGGGCAAACAACATCCCGATTAGAAAACGGGGCAGGCAAAATGGCAACTGGAGAAATCAGCAAGGCAATCTACTGATACCCCAGCTCATAAAATTTGGAACTAAGTCAGAGCCATTGGAGAGGGGCCATGGCTTATGATAGAGCATTGGCCTTCATGTGCAGCAGGTCCCAGACTCAATCCCTAGCTTCTCTACTTAAAAGGGCCCGGGAGCAGATGATATCAAAGATTTCCATCGGGAGTGCCTGCTGCCAGTCTGAGTACTCAGTCCTGATTTCAATGGACTAAGGACAGAGGCGTACCTAGAGTAGAGCAGTTAGGGCACCTGTCCTGGGCACTGCCCCTTGAAGGGGGCGCCGGCCCACACCCCGCAGTCATCAGAGATGAGAGATGAGCACAGACAGCAGCCTGGGCACAAGGGAAGGGAGAAGGAAAGGAGGGCCCATGTTGAACTGCACCCCCACCCCTGAACTCCATGTGGAGTTTGGGGGTGGGGCATGCAGTCAAGGCTGGGCTTGGCCAGGCCCAGCTTTAAACTGCAGGCTCCACCTCAAAGCCAACAGTTTAAAGCTGGACCCAGCTGGGTGGAGCCCAGTCTTGAACTGCAGGCCGAGCCTGGCTAGGTCCAGCTTTACACTGCTGACCCAGTCTCTGCATTCCATTGGACTTCAGTGGTGGAGCCCTGGAGATGGAGCTGGCAGTATAAAACTGGACTTGGCCAGGGAAGAGCCCGCTGGACTCGGGTCTAGCTTTAAGCTGCAGGCTTCTGAGATGAAGCCCACAGTGTAAAGCTAGTCCTGGGCAAGCCCAGCCATGAACTGCACCCCTCCAAAAAAACTTCATGTGGAGTTTGGGGACAGGATGGGCAGTCCAGTGTGTTATGGCTAACAGTATGAATATCTTTCTCAAAGTAGCAATGGGGGAAATAACTCAGCTTGGCAGTGTTTTGGGGAGAGCAACTCAGCTTGGCAGAGCTTTTGGGGAAGAAACAACTTAGTTTGGCAATGCGAGAGGAGGCTAGGCTGGAACCTTTGAGACTATGAATACGGGGAAATTGACAAGGAGCGTTCCGCAGAGTAACACAAGGAGTCCAAATTAAGTTTAAAATGTTTGTATAAATTTGGTTTCAAGCACACATACAGGAAGAAATGGAGGCACATACACACAAGTTCCTAGAGATATAAAAAGGTGAGAAACATAGGTTTGGATGATAGAGAGGGAATTGGGAAGGCAGCAGGGTGATACGTTACCTAATGGTTCCAATGCAGCAGACGAAGGAGAAGGCAGGGACTCTATGCCAGCACAAATATCTTGTAGAAGGACGATATCGTGTCTCACACCAACTTGACCAAGGGAGGTTCAGGTTAGGAATGAGCAATGAGCTTAAGGTGAGCAGGACTTTTGTAGGGTGGATCGCTAGTTTGGCGGGAAAAGAGACCCTTTGCATTAGGTTTCATTTCTTGCACCTGCGCTGGGTTGCGAGGCTGAGCTAATTAGCAGCTCTATCTACTGTCCTAACCCAGGGGATTGGTAGCCAATTGGTCCCTTGATTACATTAGAAACACCTTGAATGTGTGGCTGGCAAGGTGAGTCCCTGGCTATTGTAATTTAGCTGAGGCAGCGAGATTACATCAGGGATGGGAGCACTGAGGAGGTTTTAGGAACAGCTGAAGGGAACGAAGGTTGCAGCATCTCAATTCAAGGGATAGTTCACATTTACAACTCTATCAACTGTAGCTCTGGCTTGGGTGTGGACATCAAGGAGCAAATGAGTAGATTTATTTTCTACTGATTGTTTGCCATTTCTTAGGCTTACTTTTAGCCTATTTGATCCTGCGCCACACCATATATATCTGTTAGCATTAATATAAATCAGAAATATATCTCACATATATATTATATCCAGTGGTGGGATCCAAAAATTTTAGTAACAGGTTCCCATGGTGGTGGGATTCAAACTGTGGCATAGCGCCAATGGGGCTGGGCAGGGCACGATGGGGGCGTAGCTGGGCATTCTGGGGGTGGGGCATTCCTGGGCGGGGCTGTGGCAAGGATGCAGCCACTGTGCCGGTCCTTGGGCGGGAAACGAATGTAGGCTGCCACGCTGGACTGCTTCAAGTTCTGCGCGCTACTGCTGAGAGGAGGGGCGTAACTAAGGCAAAAATCACGTGGCAAAATCACCAATTAGTAACCCCCTCTCGGCACACACAAATAATTAGTAACCTACTCTCGGGAACCTGTGAGAACCTGCTGGATCCCACCTCTGATTATATCCATAAATATCCCGGCTTGGATGCGTGTTTTAAGATGTGGGGTGGAAGGGGAGCCTAGCAAGTGCTTGTCCTGGGTGCTGTTTTTAATAGATACACCCCAAACCAAGGTTCTAGATTAAATCTAAGGCACCTTCATGTGCTCATGGCCCATTGAAAAAAAGCAAGATTCCCTGGGATACATCCATTTATTGTGGTAGCAGCTTTTACAAGCAGAAAAGGTACTTGTGGATCTCACACTGCATCTCCTTCCTCCTCAGCCTGTAATGGATGATGACCCAATCATGGCGATGCCACTCGAAAGCGGGGGCCCAAGCAATTAGGACTGATTGCTGTGCTTCTCCCATCCAGTTCTCATGACAACAAACGCAACCAGTCTTCATTCTGTTCCCTTTCAGTTTGCCCGTAAATGTCTAAATCAAACCACCTTGAAAAGGTGTTTTGCTCAACAGGAAAAAAAAAGGTGGTATCAAGATTGTCAGGGGGAGGCTGGAAATAATTTTTATGAGTTTTGATTGCTAAAAATGTGAAGAAACTGCAAAACGGCCGCTATGGGAATGATGGAGCTACAGAACAAGACTGAAATAATGGAAGGGCCACTTAGATTAAAAGAAGGTATCTTCGGCTGATGGAATGTCATCCAGACTGTGGTAGGATACTGTCCAGGTCTGCTTATTTATTAACTTTATTTATACCCCACATAATGTAGTGGTTAAGAGCAGTGGTGGGATCCAAAAGTTTTAGTAACAGGTTCCCATGGTGGTGGGATTCAAACTGTGGCGTAGCACCAATGGGGCTGGGTGGGGCGCAATTTCACCTGGGAGGCGTGGCCGGGCATTCACAGAGGCGGGCGGGGCAAATGTCCCTGGGGCGGGGCTGTGGCAAGGACGCAGCCGCTGCACCAGTCCTTGGGCAGGAAACGAATGCACGCAGGCACAGGCTGCCACGCACACCGGTGCACCTCCTGCTAGACTGCTTCAAGTTCTGCGCGCTACTGCTGAGAGGAGGGGCATAACTAAGGCAAAAATCACATGGCAAAATCACTAATTAGTAACCCCCTCTCGGCACACACAAATCATTAGTAACCTACTCTCAGGAACCTGTGAGAACCTGCTGGATCCCACCTCTGGTTCAGAGCCAGCATGGTGTACTGGCTAAGAGTGGTGGACTCTAATCTGGAGAACCAGGTTTGACTCCCCAGCCCTCCCCACGAGTGGTGGACTCTTATTTGGTGAACTGGATTTGTTTCCCTGCTCCTACATTGTGACACCTGCTGGGTGACCTCAGGCCATTCACACAGTTCTGCCAGAACGCTCTCACAAAGTGCCTGTTGCGGGGAGAGGAAGGGAAAGGAGTTTGTAAGCCGCTTTGAGTCTGCTTCCAGGAGAGAAAATCCAAACTCTTATTCCTCTTCTTTCTCCCCAATGGAGTTCCAAAGTCTCCATTGCACTTCTGTACTCCATTTTATCCTAACAGCAAACTCTGTGAGGTGTGTGACTGACCTGAGGACAGCCAGCAAACAGCCACGGTAGAGTGGGAATTTGGTTGCTTCGTCCCATTGGCCATGCTGGCAGGGGCTGATGGGAATTGTAGTCCATGAACATCTGGAGAGCCACAGGTTGCAGATCCCTGGTATATAACAACAACAACAAAACAATAACCCCTTAAAAGAAGGCTGTTTCTTAGGAGCGCGATGCCAAGTAAAACAGGACGATGGGTGGAAAGCGAAATATTTCCGTCTTGCACGAAGTCTTCCATTTGACCTGCTGGTCTTTGCCTTACAATTCTCACAATATTAGAACCAGGGGGCATTCATTGAAAATGCTGGGGGGAAGAATTAGGACTAATAAAAGGAAACACTTCTTCACGCAAAGTGTGATTGGTGTTTGGAATATGCTGCCACAGGAGGTGGTGATGGCCACTAACCTGGATAGCTTTAAAAGGGGCTTGGATAGATTTATGGAGAAGTCGATCTATGGCTACCAATCTTGATCCTCCTTGATCTGAGATTGCAAATGCCTTAGCAGATCAGGTGCTCAGGAGCAGCAGCAGCAGAAGGCCGTTGCTTTCACATCCTGCACGTGAGCTCCCAAAGGCACCTGGTGGGCCACTGCGAGTAGCAGAGTGCTGGACTAGATGGACTCTGGTCTGATCCAGCAGGCTAGTTCTTATGTTCTTATTGTATACAGTCAGTCACATCATAAGAGAACACCGTCTTTGTTCTGATAAGGGTGAGGTTTGGGCATTTTTAAATGTCCCCACAAAACTGATTGAGTGGATAATTAATCTCGATGTGAGACTGTAAAACTTACTGTTCTCTGTCCTGTTTTATAGATCGTGTCTTGGCAACATTGTCTGTGTAATGTTTCGTTGAATCTGTCTGAGTAATTTTGTGTAGGGGTTTTGAGGAATTGATTTGAAGATCTATTGCATGCATGCTTTTTAAACACCTGCATATGAGTAGTGCAAGCCGCATGATAGATACATAAATAACGGCTGGAGATCGCCTGAGATTACAGCTGATCTCCAGGTGACAGAGAGCAGTTTCAACCTGGAGAAAATGACTGCTTTGGAAGGTGGGCTCTATGGCATTAGATCCCATTGAAGCCCCGCCCCCACCCTCCTCAGACTCCACCCTCAAAATCTCCAGGTATTCCCCAACCCAGAGCTAGTAACCCTTGTCTCTGTGACTCCGCCCCCCCACCCCCATTGAAACAAAAATTCTCCAGATCCCAACTAGGCTGATAAGCCATTGTGTTTCCTGAGAACGGACTTGTTTTGAAGCCCCCCAAAAATACAAGCCGTGTTGACACTGGACAATGTTGAAGCAGCGGATTTACTCGGAGTAGACCACCTTGCAGGATGCAATGTAGACAAGAACTGACAGACACACAGTCGCCAGTGCAGTTCTATTTATTGCTATCTACTGACAAAGGGCTTCGCCAGACCACAGGTGTTTTCAGGCACACATCACTCTGTTGTCTGTGCTATCTACATACATATGTGGTACCAATCAGGTGCTTCAAGTCTACCCTTGGGAAGGCAAATCAATTTTATGAGGGTAGATTGTGATCAGTCAGATCTCTCTGAACACACCAGGGGTAGGAGTCATCCCTTTCCTTTTAATTACATCTCCATTTCCTCAGAGAGCGGAGAGGAGTAAGATGTAGTTCTGCCTTCTGTGAGGAGAGGGTCGAGTGAGCTTTGTGGAACAAGCAAAGGACCTGGTGGATGCCTTTTGGGTCAGCCTTGGTCTTTGAAAGATGGGATGGCACGGTTGCTAGCAGCACCTGATGCCATGTACACCTGGCACATCCGCCCTCTTCTCTTTTTGGTGTGGCTGATCTGGCTTGCTATTTAGGGTTGCCACCTGGAGATGGGACCTGGAGATGGGGCGTGGAGAAAATGGCTCCAGGGCCGTGGTGGCGAACCTTTGGCACTCCAGATGTTATGGACTACAATTCCCATCAGCCCCTCCCAATTGGCCATGCTGGAAGGGGCTGATGGGAATTGTAGTCAAGTCAAGTATTTATTGTTTGAGCCATTGGCTATAACAATACAGAAATACATGCAGTTAAAACATAACATCTGGAGTGCCAAAGGTTCGCCATCACAGCTCTAGGGTGTCACATTTCTTCTGAGCCCCTCTTCATCTCAGACTCTACCTTTCCCAGGCCCCAGATATCTAGGAAGTTCCCAACCCAGAGGTAGAAATCTTAATATCAATCCACACTTCTGTGAAGGACTCCTTTAACTCGCATTACACCACTCCGTGACAGGACTACAGAAGTACATCTTATTCCTTCTATTATATTTCCTCTTCTCTAGTACTACCTGAAATGTATGTTTATGAAGGAAAAGAAAAGCCACTCATTTATTTTCTTCCCTGTGTTGTATTTCCTCAGGGAAGGTACGGCCGGCTTTGCTCTTACACCGGCCACCTGCTTAGTAACTCAATTTGTTTAACTCCTATAAATTTGATTATCAATCCAAGACAACTCTGCTCTCAAAGCAATTCCACACAAACACCTTAACTCTCGCTGCTTCCTTATCGACGAGAGCCCTGCACTCAAGTGATGATGTGTATCAAAGCAAGCTTATCGCAGGCTCAAGCCAAGGATTTTTTAAACACATGTTTCTTGCATTGGCGATGATGCCGAGATGCATTATACACATCAGCCGTGGCACAAAGGAAGAAAATTCTGTCTAAAATGTACAGAGATTTCTGATAGCCTAATCCTTTGTGGGGCTGAGCTGGTAACAGCTTACAGGCACTAGATTCCTCCCTTAGTGAATGGCTGCACAGTGCTAAAGCAAGCAGTAATGCTGGTCTACCCTGGAACCTTGACGAGTTCCCATGTTGTTGTGTGTGCCCACTGATGCATTTGACAAGTGGGCTGAGATAGTTAGGGTTGCCAGGGACCCCCTGGCAATCGGCGGGGGATGGGGTAGGTGCGAAAGGACTTAATGGCAGCAAACGGAGGCCTAGGCTTCTGTTGCTGGTAATGTGTCGATGTCACTTCCTGTGCTCACCGGAAGTGATGTCTTCATGTCACTGGTGACATGGGGACACTTTGGTATTGCAGTAAAAACTCTATGGTAGAAGCAGTTTTCACCACAGAGTTTTTGCCCAAATATCAGAGGATTGTCACTTCTGGGACATCAACGTATCACCAAAGACAGAGGCCTAGACCTCAGTTTGCTGCTGGCTAATTTCCCCACTAGGTGGCTTAACAGTGATATGAACATATAGTTTATAATGTTTTAAGCCATATATTTAATCATATAAAGTATATTAGAGGTAATTTATAAAAGATCAGTAAGATGCTGTTAGTTAAACAAAGAACTGTAATTTCATTAGTAGAGAGGCTTTGCTTGGAAGAAGGGGGCGGGGAGATTTCTGCCCTTTTCAGTAAAGTCTGATACACATGCTGTGGAATTTGGGTACAGCCTCTCACCAGAAAGATAAAGGAGACAAAGCGTACAGAAAAACACAGATAAGGGCGAAGTAAAACTGGGTTGATATAGCAACCAAGATCTCTGAACGGGGCAAGATGACATAAAGAATACACGCCCAATTGTGGAAAGCAAGGTGGGCTTTGGAGAGGAGTGGAGATTCAAATGGCAATGTGTACGTATTCCAAATCTAACCAATGGTCAGAAGACAAGGAGGGATGTTTGTAAGAGGGTATAAATTATGTTACGTAAGCAACAGCCCCCTTGAACCTCCTCCCTGTTGCTAACAGAGGAGAGTTCCCTCTTCTGTGCAGAATTGAATGAAAACAATAAATCTCTGAACACTGAAGAAGCTTTTGGATGGTTATTTTTGTAACCGGTCAGAGCTTTTGCTCTGTGGACAGGGCCTTGCCCTGTGCCTATCAACAATGCGTGGGCGGAGGGCCTCTGAGCAGGTGATTCCCCACCCACAGTGGGGGTCTGGCAACCTTACTAGAAGTCCACAAAAAATGTATGCCATAATTAACTGGCTGCAAGACACTTTCCAAATCATAGGAATGTATTTAATTTATTTGATCATGGTGTCTCCCTTTCCAGGTAAGTATTTGAAACATTTAATATCCACCTTTCTTCCTTATACAACTGGAGGTGGTTTACAGTACAAACAGAAGGAAGAGATACCCTAAAAATACATAAAAAGCCACTAATTAAAAACCACAATTTACAATGGCCAATAGGTGGAAAAAACTAAACTGTCTTCAGTTAAGGTCGAGAGCAGAGGTGGGATCCAGCTACAGTTCCCAAGAGAAGCTACCAATTACTTGTGTGTGCCGGTGAGGGGGCTACTTAAATTGGTGATTTGGCCACGTGATTTTTGCCTTAGTTACGCCCCTCCTCTCAGCAGTAGCGCTCAGAACTTGAAGCAGTCTAGCAGGAGGTGCACTGGCGCATGGAAGCTTCCAGCCTGCGTTGCATTCGCTTTCCTACTTTAAGGATCTCATGAGTGGCTGCATCCTTTGCCACAGTAGCTCCGCTTCAGGAATGCCCTGCCGCCGAAATGCCCGGCTACACTCCCCATCGCGTCTCTGCCCAGCCCCATTGGCTTATGCCATGTGCCTTCGAATCCCACCACCATGGGAACCTGTTACTAAAATTTGGATCCCACCTTCAAAGGTCGAGAGTAGAGGTGGGATCCAGCAGGTTCCACAGGTTCCCAGAGTAGGTTACTTCATTATTAGCATTGACATGCGAGAGGGTTACTAATTGGTGATTTGTGCGTGATTTTGCCTTGAATTTAAGCCCCTCCTCTCAGCAGTAGCTCAGAACTTAAACAGTCCTAGCAGGAGGTGCACTGAAAGCGTGCGTGGAAGCCTGTGCTGCGTGCATTAGTTTCCGTAAGGACTGGCAGTGAGCATCCTTGCCACAGCTCCAGCCAGAACGCCCGTCGCCCGAGAATGCGGCTACACTATCGTGCCTGCCCAGCTTTACATTGGTACTATGCCACGGTTTGAATCCCACCACCATGAGGAACCTGTTACTTCAAAATTTGGATCCCACCACTGGTGAGGAAATGAGGTGCACTTTCCTGGGGAGGAGGTTGTTGTCCGTTTATCATCGCCGGGCTATCACTAAAAGATCCCTTTGCATGTACCCACCAGATAAGCTTCTTTGGTCTACAGGACCTCTCTCTGGGATCTCAGTTCCCAAAATTTTGGAGTTGAGCATGCTGAGTTACGAGAATGCTGAGGGAAGAAAGATGTCTCCTCTACTTTGAGTCCTGCATTAGTCACTCCATCACATTGGCCTTTCCACACAGAACAATTAGAAACGCCTTGCAAACATTATAAAAAGATCGTTTGCATGGATTTTGTTCGCAAAGGGGTGTTTCGTAATGTTCTTAAGCTCAAGAAAATAATTTGAGTTTAGTTTGGCCCATTTGCACAGAAAACTTTTTTTTTTTCAACCACGCGTGTTTTTTTTTAACCTTTGAAGCCACAAAAACAGGAATCCTCATAGCCATGCTGATTTTCCAGCAATCATGATTGGCTGTTACTTGTTGCCTGTGATCCATTGCTCCCTGTCTCCTTTGGTTCGATTGGTTCCTGCCCTAAGATGAGAGAAGACTTCTAATTGACGGTGACTTTCTACAGTAGACCTGTGTGGTCCAACCAATATTTCCCCTTCTTTTTTCTCCAGTACAGTATACCGCACTTTAGAAATGGAAAGAATTCTTCATCCCTTATCCTTCTTAAAATATACAATCAATAAAATGTCACTGTATTTTGCTGACGGACAACATCACTGTCAGGAAAGAAAACGAGAAATTGTGCAAGAGAAATAAAACATATCCTGTCTGCTTTGTTCGCACAGGGCAAGCAGGAAATGTCTTCAACCTGGCTTGGAGAAAAAAAGATTGCTAGTTTAGCAATTTTTGAGGAACCCAGGTGTGTGTGTGTGTGTGTGGGGGGGGGAACCACATGAAAACATTTTGGGCCTGAGAGCTCAGAACATCTTCTCCCAAACACTTTTTATAATGTCCTCAAGATAATTGGGCTGTGCAAAAAAGGCCATTATTTACACCAGGTGAGTCCTTCTGTTACATTTCACCACCAGCAACTTACAGAATCTGTTCTTGTTGGCTGTCTGTCCTACTCAGACCTGGGGGCTTTCCCCACTGACAGAGTTGAACTGGTTTCTACCTAGGTTCGCCTCAGTGAATCCCCACTGCCACCGAGCTCAACATTGTTTTGTCTCAGTCCCCAGCCGCCCCCCCCAGAACTGCGACATCCTTGTCGCAGTTATGAACTACACTTTTCTGCCGGAAAAAGGTCGATACCACTTCGAAGCTTCTAAGTGGGGAAGCATTGAAACGACACCTCATCCGTTCAACCAATCACAAGCTGCTTTTGTGGCATGCGCAGAACGGAGAGTCGTGGCGGGCAGAAGCCGCATGTAACTGTAAACTTCAAAAACTGTAAAAAAAAAAAGAAAAGCAGCCTCCCGCTTCCTGCTGTCAAGAACACAAGTGCCAATCCACGATTGAGGGAAGCGAGAAACAGGGCAGCAAGATGATCCCGCCCACTTAGCTCAGTTCCAGGGGGCCAACTCAGTTGCTGTGGGGACAGCCTGGAATAAGCCCTCCACTGAAGGAACCGAGTGCGACCTTTTTTGGGGCTCCCTTACTCTGTAGTGGGGAAAAACCCCTAGTGTAGCAGATCAGATCAGAGCTTGTGCCAACATATTCATAATATCACGTAGTACAGTGGTTAGTGGTAATCCTAGAGTCTGAGATACCCTGGTTTGAAAGCCCATTCTGGCATGACAGCTTACTGGGTGGCCTTGGGCCAGCTGTGAACTCTTGGTTTAACCATGAGAGCCGGCATGGTGTAGTGGTTAAGGGCTGGTCGATTCTAAACTGGAGAACCAAGCTTGATTCCCCACTCCTCTACATGAGCAGGGGACTCTTATCTGGTGGACCAAGTTTGTTTCCCCCCTCCTATATTCCTGCTGGGTGACCTTGGGCCGATCACAGTTCTCTCAGAACTCAACCAGCCCCAACTGATAGTTCTGAGAGATATCTCTCATTTTCTTTCAGGTCTGAGCTGCTTCTACATGACAAGGATTCTTCATTTTGTGTATATTGCAGCTGAAAATATAGAGGTATCCATTTTGGGGGGGGGGGGGTAATGTAGCACCCACACATATGTTTTCTGCACATTCTCCCTGCGTTTTGTCCATGTCATTTCATTGCCTGGCTTTCTTAGGATTAAACAAACAAATAATCATTGCTCTAGTACAGGGGTAGGGAACCTGCGGCTCTCCAGATGTTCAGGAGAATATACTCATCAGTTTTCCTACCAGCATGGCCACTGGCCATGCTGATAGAGGCTGGATGGGAATTGTAGCTCCTGAAGCTATCTGAGAGCCGCAGGTTCCCTACCCTGCTCTAAGTACAGGGGTAGGGAACCTGCGGCTCTCCAGATGTTCAGGAACTACATTCATGGGCTATGGCCAATTGGCCATGCTGATAGAAACTGATGAGATGTTGCTGCAGGATCTTTAACCATAGGGGTGTAGTGTTGTAGTTCTCCACAATTAATAGTGATCAGGGAAAATGGCAGCCAGAAGGGACTGATGGCGGGAAAAGGATGCCAATGCAGGCAGAACCTTTGTAGAGCAAAACAGTGCCACCAAAACAGCAGACAAGCAAGCAGCCATCTGGGCTGAGTAACTCTTATCATCAATTTCTTCTTATACCCGGCAGCCCTAGCCCTATTTATCAGAGTGTCAAAATGTATTATTGAATCAAATTTCAAAATTTGGCCAGCAGAGGGCACCAAAGTAGCACCGTTTTAAACAAAAATATAATAACAAACAGGCAGGCCCAAGAACGTGTTTTAATTCTTCGCGCATCCTATATGTAGAGGCTTCAGGCTTCCTGTATCAAAACACTGCTCTGTCTTCGCTGGTGCTCCAGATGACATGATACTGGGAGTCCCCCCAAATTCATTTGGGAGTACTTCAGGCTGAAGAGTAGAAGCTGCCGAGGGAAGAATCACAGAACCTATTGGAAGGTCGTGAGCTGATTACAGCTTCAATGTGAATTTAAAATGCTGCGTGCACATGTAGCCATATCAGGCAGCTGAGATAACACCAGGTCCCTCTGTTTCTTGGCAAACCAGGAATCGACCAGGCCGAGAGGAGTCTCAGGTGCCCTTTGAAAAGATTCTCATAACAACAAGCTGATCAGGGGTGGCTGGTCCTTTCAGACTTGGTCAGCCACTGCCAGCTAACCCTATCTGACCATCAGCTGCTGATAAACTCTACCTTGAGGGTGGGGAAGGGAAGCGATGGGGCAGAAATTGCTCAGAAGGCTCTGTAGGTTTCTCACAAGCTTGGCAACACCCGCTTAGAGCTTCTGGGTAGGGGAGGACCACTGATTGTGCCCTAGGCAGTGGCGTAGGAGGTTAAGAGCTCATATATCTAATCTGGAGGAACCGGGTTTGATTCCCAGCTCTGCTGCTTGAGCTGTGGAGGTTTATCTGGGGAATTCAGATTAGCCTGTGCACTCCCACACATACCTTGGGCTAGTCACAGCTTCTTGGAGCTCTCTCAGCCCCACCTACCTCACAGGGTATTTGTTGTGAGGGGGGAAGGGCAAGGAGATTGTAAGCCCCTTTGAGTCTCCTGCAGGAGAGAAAGGGGAGATATGAATCCAAATTCTTCTTCTTCTTCTTCTTCTTCTTCTTCTTCTTCTTCTTCTTCTTCTTCTTCTAGGCTGAGCTAGGGGGAGGACAGAGATCTAGCTTTCAGCTGGGAAGGGGGACAGGGAGCAGCAGCAGTTTGGATATAGAGTGTATCCCCTTGCTTGTCTCTTCTGTAAGGAGTCTCAAAGTGGCCTACAAACCTCTTTCCCTTCTTCTCCCTATGGCAGGGGGATTATAACTACCGGTAGTTGATTGAGATGCATTCCTAGCTCAATGTAATTGCTAAAAGATATATGTAACCAGTCTGCTTTGTGTTGCCACTGCTGTATTGGGGCATTCTTTCCTTGATCTGTTCTTTCCTTGATCTTTGTTTTATGACTTTGCATGCTGGGTAGATAACTAGGCTTACCCCTGACACTTTTGGTCTCATGGGAAATGGGATGTTTCCGTTGTCTTGTGGGGGCAGGAAGGCGGGTGGCTTTATCTCTATCTATTGCTGACCTAGGAGAGCCTTGACTCCAAAATAACTCTTTCTCACATTCTTTGGGAAAACGGGAGTGGGGGCCCATTTCTAAATAGAGGGGATAGCAAATGCCAGGTTTTCCAGAATTGTCTTTGAGAAGCTGGGTGCTTCGATGCCAAAGAATAAATGCTACTGATCATCAAGACAGAGTCTGTTTATTGTTTCAAGGTTCGAGATCTAACACCCTACAACAAACACTTTGTGAAGCAGATGGGGCTGAGAGAGTTCTGAGAGAACTATGACTAACCCAAGGTCACTCCATGTGTAGGAGCGGGGAAACAAAATCCAATTCTCCAAGAGTAGAGTCTGCCACTCTTAACCATTATACTGTACTGGAAGAGAAAAGGAAGGCACGAATTGGTGCATGGTAGCTGGGTACCTGGATTTACAACATGTGACTCTAATAGACTGATGGTGTGGTGAAATGACTTATAGAAGTGTTTGTTGCTGTGGAATGCGTTAAGATTGCTAAGGAAATGGCTTTCCAGAAGTCATCAGCATCACAAGGGCAGGTGGGAATGCAGCTGAAGTAGCAAGAATCGGCCCGGAGGGGCCTGAGAAAGCTTATTCAGGAGGGCCTGACCACAAAAAAGCCACGCGAGAGTTGAGAACCAACAACAGCTGCCAAGTTGGAGGGAGCTGGCTGACTCGTTGCTGAAAAATGCTTGTGGGCAATGGGAGCAAACTGAAACCAGCTGGGGAGGAAAAAGAATGGCACAAGAAAGACTTTAAATGTGAGGAATATGGATGGACTATATGACCATCTATCATCGGGGTGACCAAACTATGGTGCTCCAGATGCTCATGGACTACAATTCCCATCAGCCCCTGCCAGCATGGCCAATAGATCAGGGGTGGCCAACCTATGGTGTCCAGATTCCCATCAGCCCCTGCCAGCATGGCCAATTGTCATGCAATCCAAGCAAGTTGAGGTACATCATACTAAAGCACAGGTGTCAAACTCGCGGCCCTCCAGATGTTATGGACTACAGTTCCCATCATCCCCTGCCAGCATGATGCTGGCAGGGGATGATGGGAGCTGTAGTCCATAACATCTGGAGGGCCGCGAGTTTGACACCTACGTACTAAAGTAAACATCTGGGGGGGGGGGAGGGCACAAAGGAAATGTAACATCTTGTTAGACCCTGAAAGGTAATGACTGGCTCAAGTTTATCTAATACATTTCTTGACAAGGATGGATTTTAACTTGGGTCTCTTCAGTTGATTTCTTGACTTTATTTATATTCTGATTTTCTCCCCAATGAAGACCCAAAGTGACTTACATCGTCCCCCTCACCTCATTTTAACATCACAACAGCCCCGTGAAGTAGGTTAGGCTGAGATAGTGTGACTGACCCGAGGTCACTGAGCAATTTTCCAGGGCAGAATGGAGATTTGAGCCTGAGTTTCCAAGGTCTCAGTCCAACACTTTAATCCCCACACCACACTGGCTCTCATCCAGAAAGACTTTTCCTGTCAAATGTTTACACTCCCATGACATCTCTGCCTATGTCTTAAGCTGTGACTAGATGTGGTTGTGGAAAGAGCCTTCCCAAATATTGCCCATATCTGATGGGTGTGATATTGGTAAGCGATTTCACAAATGCATGAATAAGATTCTATTCTGTTCCTTTAATCAGTTGGGGAAATTATCTGGAAACTGACCAGAAAATCAAGAGGTGTATAGGGAATCTCCACCAGTGTATACAGAGGTTAGTGCCATAAGAAATCCAATCAAAACCAGAACTGAAAATGGATCAAAAGGCATTAACAGAAAGCTCCTCTCAAGGATTACAGAATTTTTTAAAAAAGCTGTAGGAAATGACGCAGAGAATGAAGTGATTAGTGGGAATTCTGGGAATTTAACATCCCAGAAATGAAAACCCCCAAGGAGAGCAAGAGAGAAATGACCTGCGCTGCTCACAAGGAGGAAATCTAAGGGCGATTCCACACACGAGTAAAATAGGTTTGACCCAGTTCCCTGAGAAGGGTACTGACCTAGGTCAAAGCCATTGTTGTTCCCCACTGCAACCAGCTTGATCCCAGCTCGGAGGGCAGAATCATCCTGTGCCTCTTCGCTGCTCCGTTCCGATTGGCTACTGTTCTATGGCCATGTTCTGTCTATCCCCACACATGTTATAAAAAAAAAAGAAACTGCCACAGGAATGGAGGGGACGAAGGTAGTGTTTTTTTTGGATTGGCCAGCTGTACGCGATGCCTGGAACACTCCAGCTGTGGATTGACAGCTGAATGGGGGGACTCCTGGCACCAGAAGGTCCGCGACTTACTGGAATCGAGAGAGCTGAGTTTGAGCGTGGTTCCCTTGAAAAGTAATAGTAGTTCCTAACTGTGAGTCGGAGAATTTGACTCGTTACACGGGCTTAAGCTGGTACAAAACCACGTCGATCCCAGTGATTAAAGCGAGACGCACTTAGGTGGCTTGAACGCAGCTCGAACTTAGGTCGATAACGCAAGTGCAGAATCGACCTAAGTGCAAAGAGTCATGGATTTGGGGGGTCTAGGTACAGGGAAAAATTGACCCTCTGGCAATTATAAGAGGGCCAATCTTCCTGGGACAATGCAAAGTCCTGCTCCCAAGTATGGACAATGCAGTAGAAAATGATTTGATCTAATGCCAATAAAGGTTATTGTGCTTGTGCTTGTGAAAATGATTTGATGAGATGAAAACCTGGGAGAGCCCAAGGCTCGATGAGTTTGGGGCAGTGCTGATGAAACTAAAACAGGATCATTCCAAGTCTTGATGAGCTTGGACTGTTGGCGATGAAATTAAAACAAAGAAACTCTGGAGGTTTGACGACCCTTAACAGTTGGGCAGGAGGTTACTGAGTTGAAGTTAATGTTTTTGGGGAAAGTGTGAAGGGAAATACAGCAGGTTTGCTGATGAGATCAGGATGTGGATATTTGCAAGTTCTTTGTGGAACCGGAGCCAGCTGTGCGATCCCAAGACTGGGCTGTTGTTAACCAGATTCAGGTGGCTGTGCCCTCAGGAGGGGCATTGTCTGAAACTCTGAATTATTAATTCAGGAGGGGGAGGAATGATGTCATATGTCAGGCAGACCCTCTTGACATCAAACCCTTGAATTAAGATTGGCATCCACCTTACCCTTGTTGTGTTCCACGAGGCTGAGCTGTACATATCAAGATTGTGACTACAATAGGGCTCTGTGGATGATCCCAGCTGAAATCTCCACCCCACCCCCCGCCCCAGGTCTGATGACAGACTTGTCTGGTATCACTGCCAGACAGCGCTGACAACACTGACTTTAATAGATGAAAGTTTTGACTCATCATTGGACAGCTTCCTGTATTTGCAAGCAACAAAACAAACTTTGTGGTGTGCAAATGTGGTTTCGGCTGATCTGTGTGTAGGAAAGGTGTGTCAAGTAACAGCAAGCTTGTGTGAGACTCTGAGAGCAGGGCTTTTATTTTGTATCTTTTAGGTCTCACAATGAATGGTCCACGTGGCACCCTCCAATTTCCCCCTTTATTCCATGAGCAGTACTGGAACACAATGGAGGCAATTTTCTCTTGGACTAAGTCCAATTAGGAAATTTTGCTTTGTCATGTGTATATAATATCATAACAGCATTTTTTTTCCCAGTAGGAAAAACAAAGCTGTGCTTTTGAAAGAAAGGGGGGAGGGGTCTAAAGAGCTAACATTGAGTCCTAAGAGACGCATAATTACCCTTTAAGCGCCTCTTTCTTATTATCCATATAAACATGTCGGCCGGCTCAGAACTATAGCCAAGGCTGCGGTTAGCACAATCTGACCTGGTTTAAGGCCTTACCAGATGAAGAGGTCCAACCAAATGGGACTTAGTTCATTTGGGTTAATAAAAAAGAGCCTATCAAAGAGCTGAAAGGTAACTCCAGGGCTTTCCTTCTGCACCTCTGAGACCCAAAGTTGCTTATGCCATTTTTCTCTACAATGCTGTATCTTCTCTGTTATGTAACTAAGGCTCATTCCGCACATGCAGAATAATGCACTTTCAAACTGTTTTCAGTGCTCTTTGAAGCTGTGCGGAATAGCAAAATCCACTTGCAAACAGTTGTGAAAGTGGTTTGAAAACACATTATTTTGCGTGTGCGGAAGGGGCCCTAGACTGACAGTGTGTGACTGATCCATGGCTCCCAGCAAGCTTCTGGGAGAGAGTTGGGATTCATAAGAACATAAGAACAAGCCAGCTGGATCAGACCAGAGTCCATCTAGTCCAGCTCTCTGCTACTCACGTACAGGACGTGAAAGCAATGGCCTTCTGCTGCTGCTGCCACCGAGCACCTGGTCTGCTAAGGCATTTGCAATCTGAGATCCAAGGAGGATCGAATTGGTAGCCACATAGATCGACTTCTCCTCCAGCATATTCTAAACACCCAATCACACGCGTTCTTTTAAGTGAGAAGAAGTGTTTCCCTTTTATTAGCGAATCCTGGTAATTCGAGTTGGGCGGGTATATAAGTTTGAAAAAAGAAATAGATCAAATAAAATAAAATAATTCTTCCCCCCAGCATTTTCAATGGATGCCCCCCTGGTTCTAGTATTGTGAGAAAGAGAGAAAAAATTCTCTCTGTCAACATTTTCTACCCCATGCATAACCCTAGACATGGTATATAGAACAAGCATAAAGATATGTAGAACAACGATAAATATGCAACAGTTTGTGCCTATTGTGCCCAAACTGACTAGTAGGTAGGCGGCAGGTGCCCCTTGGGAAGGGGGAGGGTTGACAGATCCAGGTTGGGAAACTCCTGGGAATTTGGGTGTGTAGTCTGGGTGGGGCGGGGGAGGGCAGGTAGGGATGCCCGTCCTCAGGTGGGACATTTCATCTCTAGGCGACAGAGATCAATTCACTTGGAGGAAATGAATGTTTTGAATCGCATCATATTCCAGTGTTGTCCTTGTCAGCCTCTTGGATGGACTTGCAGCCTAGTGCTGCATTGGTGCCTGCATTGGTGGCGTAGGAGGTTAAGAGCTCGTGTATCTAATCTGGAAGGAACCGGGTTTGATTCCCGGCTCTGCCTGAGCTGTGGGAGGCTTCTGGGGGGAATTCAGATTAGCCTGTACACTCCCACACACACACCAGCTGGGTGACCTTGGGCTAGTCACAGCTTTACTCTGAGCCTCTGCCTAAAGCCTTTCCACCTCCCTCACAGGAGTGTTTTGTTGTGAGGGGGAAGGGGAAGGAGATTGTGGGCTCCCCTTTTGAGTCTCCTGCAGGAGAGAGAAAGGGGGATATATAATCAAACTACTCCTCCTCCTCCTCTTCCCTCCTCCCTCCTCCCTCCTCCCTCCTCCTCCCCTCTTCTTCTTCTTCTTCTTCTTCTTCTTCTTCTTCTTCTTCTTCTTCTTCTTCTTCTTCTTCTTCTTCTTCTTCTTCTTCTTCTTCTTCTTCTTCTTCCCAGAAACTGCTTGTAGCCCTAGAATATGAATATATAGTTTTATGGTGGTGTGTTGAGTCCCCTCCGCAGCAAGCTACCTGTCGCTGTCAGACCCCTCCAATCACTCTGGAAAGATTTCACTCTCTTTTGCCCTAATGTGGGAAAAAAGGGGCCAATTCTTTGAAGTGGCCGAAGATGGATCTTAGGGTTACGAAGCTCAGGGGTGCCAAGACTGTGCCCCAGACTCTCTCCCTCTCTCCCAAGCAGTTGAAATTGAGCTGGTGGTAGGAAGTGCCATGAAGTCCACGGCGCTGGATTTTATGGCAACCTGGGATGATTTTCAAAGCAGGAAACAAATAGAAGTAGTTTGGCTGTTCTTTTGCCTCCGTGCCCAGCAACCCTGGACTTCCTTGGACTTCCTTCCAAATACTAACCAGATTCTGAGATTTGACAACAATGCACTAGCCCGGGCCATCCAAGTCAGGATGAAATCCTCTGTGTTTGTCAAGTCACAACCAACTTACAGTGACCCCTTGGAGTTTTCAAGGCAAGAGACATTTGGGAGTGGTTTGCCATTGCCTGTCTCAAAATGGGCTGAGAGAATTCTGAGAGAACTGGGTTACCCAACAGGCTTCATGTGTTGGAACAGGGAAACTAATCCACTTCACCAGATAAGAGTCCATTGCTCATGTGGAGGGGTGGGGAATCAAACCCAGTTCTCCAGATTAGAGTCCATTGCTCTCAGCCACCACACCATACTAGCTCCTGAAACCTACAAGTATCTTAATTTGGCAAAAAGAAATGGATGTCAGAGGCTGTTCCTCTAAAGTCCAAGGAGTGATGTCACACTGGTTCAGTGAGAAGACTAGTCCTCTTTCTCAAACATCCCCAAAGTTGCTGCAAAGCTTCAGGAAACCCAAGTGAACAGCCCTGAAATGTAACCCTTCAACAACGCTGTGCTCTGCTTTGCCATTTAGCACCCCTGTACAAGGGGGATTGTACTTTTGACCTTATAGCAATTCGGGCCCTCAGATTCTCTCGGTGACCGTGCATCACCCTGATATGTCCCTGTAATGGCCTCTTCGCTCAGCTGAGGCCAATTTACTCGAGTGGTCCCCTAGCCCACTCAATATGCCATACTGCTGGCCTTCCACGGGCCAGGGCGCTTCACGGCTCTGGCCCCAGCCTGAGTGGAACAGCTTCTTCCACCAGACTGTCCGAGGCCCCTGGCGGGACCTCACTGAATTCCACAAGGCCTGTAAGGCGGAGCTTGTTCCTGGGCTGGCCTCTTTGGAGGGATAGCTCAGCCGTTGATGGTGCCCCCCCCGGTCGCTTTACATCCTGGGCCTCTTGCCATCTTAGGACTTGCTGTTTTCCCTCCCTCTTGAGAGAGGATTTTGGAAAAAATGGGGCTGCTGGACCTTAATTCTTACTTCTATTAGTCTTTATTTTTTATGCCTAGCTGCTTTTAAAGGTTTTAATCGCTTTATACTTTTTATATGTGATCAGAAGGTATTAATCACCTTAGAAGCCTTCTTCGAGGGGATAGAGGCGGTATAAAAAGGTTGAGATGAAATAAATAAAATAATAAAAAATAAAAATACTTTACTTGTAAATAGTAAGAAAACAAAATTAGTCTTTTTATGATGCTATGATGATCCCTATTATTAAAAAGGCACTAGAGGCAACCTGCATTTTTATAACATTTGCTAATTGTCCATAATTGCAAATTCTCTGCGGATCATATTTGTCTAGTTGTTGCTGTGTGCACATAAAAGACCCCCCACTCCCAAGGCCTCAAATTTAATACTTTTATACTGCTGTGACATAATATTTGAGAGTGTGTTTTTTTATCACAAAGACCAGCTAGGACAAAATTCACAGAGCATTACATTCCACTCTTGGCTTGAAATCCTAAACAGGGTTCTATTGTTATAAGTCCACTGATTTCAATGAACTTAGAAGAGTTTAACCCTAGTTGGGATGGCGCTGTGAGCTACCATTCTAAATGCTTCAATGACCCGACTTCCCAACTAAATTCATTCAAATTTATCTGTAACATCCTGGGCTATATAGCAATGCCTATTAGAAGTCGACCACTGACACCAGCGACGTCTCTCTCAAGTACTTAAAATGTCTGGCCAATTTTAAAATGACATTACGGAATTAGAATAAATTATACATAGTGATTTTTTAAAAAGCTTTCTAGGTAATTACTTGGGATTCCAGCTGTATTTCTGTAACAGCATGAATTTTTTTTTTAAAAAAATGAGAAGATCGTGATGAGTCTAATAGAGAGGGATATGTGACGCGGCGTAATGCCAGGTTCAGCTGCATCAAAAGGGCCCAGTTGACTGAACATGGATCGGAAGCCAAATTGTTGTCAATTCACGCCCCGTTTTTACGACTGAGGTAGTTTTCCGGAAATGAGAGTAAGAAATTTTCTGGAGTTTAACCATCACGCTTTATTACTTGAAAGTGTGGATAAAGGAAGTCATATTTCACAAATTCCCTCCGGACAGTGCCACAAATTCACCACTATTTTTAAGGGCCCAGTAAATGCATAATTCTTACAACCTGTCCAGACTAGTTGCCTCTTTGCCTAGCCATTATTAAGCAAGTCTCATAGTGAATGACTGCAGAATTCCTTCAGTCTAAGCCTGTTGAAATCAATGGGGTTAAACTGGGGTTAAACTGGAATAACTCCAGGGAGGGTTGGGCTGTTAAACTTATTGTCTGGCAGAGCAGGTGGGAAATACTCTTGTCTCCCTTACGGAGACCTCCACACCCCTAAATTACATCATATTAGCCTCTTCCTTGTAACAAATAGGGACCTGTAAAAAATCAGACTTTATTTTTGGTTTGCCATTCCTATTAGAAGAAGAAGAGTTGGATTTATATCTCCCCTTTATCTCCTCCTGAGGAGAATCTCAAGGAGGCTTACAAAGTGCCTATAGCAACCACCTCTACAACAAACAATTCTGTGAGGTAGGTGGGGCTGAGAGAGGCTCCAGAAGAACTGTGACTAGCCCAAAAGGTCACCCAGCTGGCATGTGTTGCAGTGCACAAGCTAATCTAGTACACCAGATAAGCCTCCACAGCACAAGTGGCAGAGTGGGGAATCAAACCCAGTCCTCCAGATTAGAGTGCACCTGCTCTGCAACCATAACACTACTGCTGCCATATTCTCTCCATCCCTCTGTCCTCCTCTGTCCCTTCTCTCCTCTCACACTCAGCTGCATGCATGCGCATCGACGCACGCACGCACGCACACATTCACCCACAGATGACAGACATGTAGATTTGCCAGCTTCCAGGTGGTGGCTGAGGATGTTCTGTGATTACAACTGATATCCAGCCAACAGAGAGCTTTTCACTTGGAGAAAATGGCTGCTTTGGAGGGTGGACTCTATGGTACTATACCCTGCTGGACTCTATGGTACAATACCCTGCTGGACTCTATGGCACTATACCCTGCTGGACTCTATGGTACTATACCCTGCTGGACTCTATGGTACTATACCCTGCTGAAGTCCCTCCCCCTCCCCAAACCTTACCCACTCAGGCTCCTCCTCCAAAATCTCCAGGTCTCTTCCATACCAGAGCTGGCAACCCTAAAGATATGTCATTTATGTGTATGCCACAGGAGGGGTGTTATTTGACTTTTCACTGGGAAAGAAAGGGAAAAGGGATTTCTGGAGTAGAGGACAGACTTGCCAGCAGCCAACTTTAAAGCCCGTTTGGCTTATTTAAAACAGATTAAGAAGTGATCTTAGTGTGTGATAAGTTTCTTTTAACCTTATAAAAAGAAGAGATCGGTGTGTTGCTGAAGGAAAGCCACAAACGCTCTGCAACAGAACACGTGCTCATATCTCCATCCCCACCCCACAAATGCAAACCTTGACATCCCAGAAGAACTTGTATGTGTCACCCAGTGAAACTGATTTACTATCAGATTAGGACTGTGGCAGCTTTAATAACCCAGACTGGACAGATGTGGCCAGAGTTTGGAAACTAAGCGGGGTCAATTTAGTCAGTACTTGGATAGGAGACCACTGAGGAACATGGCGTCTGCTATGCAGAGGTGGACAATGGCAAACCATCTCTGAAAGACCCTTGCCTTGTCCTGGATCCTAGGCTAGCCTAATTTTGTTAGCTTTCAGAAGCTAAGTGGGGTCAGCCCAGGTTATCATCAAGATGGGAGACCTCCAGAGAAGTCCTGCGTTGCTATGCAAAGGCAGGCAATGGCACCACCTCCATTCATTTCTTGCCCTGAAAACCTCACAAGGTGGACAATCGTGGAGTATGTGGCTGGGGACTGATGGTACACTTTACCATAGATAAGACCAGAATTTTCAAAATGTATCTATTCCTATCTTGCAAAATAGCGTATGGAACTTTTTGCTGAGAGATACAGTAAAGCTCAATGGCTTAGATTACTTGAGAAAGGGGGCATAATTCAAAAAGTTTGGCAACATCAAGGATGCTTGGTGGTCACTGTGTTTGGCTTGTGTTTAGTTCTAAAACTGTTGGCTTGAAATTGTTTGAGCACGTGAAATTGAATTCAGGATGTTCTCCATATACATGTTCTCCATATGCTTTTCGTTTAGTGTATGGCTGAGGTAGCTGTGGTTTCTCCATCTGTCTGCCTGCCTCCTTTCCCCTCCTGTTTCTGAGTTATTTATTGCAACTGTATTGTCAACATCGGGTTTTAAGTTGGGGTTTAAATGCATTTATTATTTACAGGTTGTCATTTTATATATTTATTAGATTAGATAGACTATATGGTTGGAAGCCGCCCTGAGCTGTCAGGGAAGGGCGGAATAAAAAAAAGCAATTAAACAAGAAAATAAAATGTCAGTGTCACAACCGTCATCACTCTTATATAGTTAAGAAACAATTTTAAAACAGATGGGTTTCAATCCTACGTTTGGAGAAGTAAGGAACTTCATAGCTTGTCTTCTAGCTTGACACATTTGAAGAAGGAGGAGGAGGAGGGGGGGAGGAGGAGGAGGAGGGGGAGAAGGGGAAGGAGAAGGAGGAGGAGGAGGAGGAGGAGGAGGAGGAGGAGGAGGAGGAGAAGAGGAAGAGGAAGAAGAAGAAGAAGAAGAAAAGAAGAAGAAGAAAGAAGAAGAAGAAAAGAAGAAGAAGGAAGAAGAAAGAAGAAGAAGAAGAAAGAGAAGAAGAAGAGCTGGACTTATGTCCCTCTCACTGTAAGGGAGACTCCAAAGGGGCTTCCAAACTCCTTTCTGTTCTCCCCTTACAACAAACACCCTGTGAGGAGGTGGGAGGAGCTACCTTGTCTTGACTCCATCTCTCTATTGGGCCTGGATGGACAGAATTCTTTTACCATAGTGCTCTCTCTTCTTCTACCCATCAATTAACATGTAAATGTGGGACTAACTTCAATTTACAAATCAGGTGGGTTCTTTGGTTGTCTTGGTTCTGCTGGGTTGTGCGGGGTGGAGGGGCTATGGTCCTGACCCTCCTATCGTCCCAACTGTGACTTACTCTGACTCCACGGCATAATTCCCAAAGCTGGAGTGTGTTCGTGGTTACGCTTTTATTATGAACTGTATGGGAGGCTGCTAGAGAACTTTAGTTTCCATCCGAAGCTGCCTTATATGGAATCAAGATCACTGGTCTGTATCTGGGGTCAGTGCATTACCTACTCAGGAACCCGGCAGCTGCTCTCCAGGGTCCTGCAAGGGGAGCCTCCCTACTGCCCTGATTTGGTTTAACTGGAGATGCTTCAGGATCGAACCAGAGTCTTCTGTGTGTGGAAAGAAGATGCTCTTCCGTGAGCCCCTCCCCTGATCAAGCTTTTCTCGGGGTTCTGAGCACCAGAGCAGATTCCCAGCTGATGGAAGATACCACTGGCTGCGCTTAGATGAACAAGCAGTTCATACCCACCCTCACATGTAGAGCTGGATTTTCAATTAATATGCATGTCCCTGTCCATGGGGACCCTGGGGCAAATGTAATCCAAACAAGTCCAATAAACTGCAAAAAGCAGGCATCAGCAGGAGGTATCTGGCCAGTTGGGCCCTGCTGAATGCTGCTATTGTACAGGATTCAAGATGAATGGCAGTAAAGGTTGTCCATTCATGCCACGTCACCTAGATGATTGTATCCAGGTGGCACAGAAGAGCCCCTCAATAAAAGAAGATAACTGGAGCATATTCATTGCATTTTTCCCCTCATTTGCATGAAATGCCTCAAAATGCCATTGAAGGTGGTACCATAAACAGGCAATGAATAGCAGCAGATGCGTAGCTGGGCCAGAGTGTGCCCGGTGCACACTCTGGCTTTTTCGCCTAATCTCTCAAGTGCTTGCAGATTGGAAGGGAACACAGGCAGGCCTCCTCTCCAGCCTGCTCCATTTGTTAAAGTAAGTGTGCGGGGCGTCGTGGGGGGTGGGGTGGGGTGGGGGTGAGCTGAGTGGCCAGAGTCGGCCAAAGGGGAGGGAGAGCCTTCTGCCCCCATGTGACCCAAAGCTATCGCTACAGTGCGTGGCGCACCTCCCCGTCCCCTGTTAGCCCCGCCACTGAATAGCAGTAACCCCTAGCAGCCTGAATAGTCCAGATTAGCTCAAGCTTATAAAACTTTGGATGTTAAAAGCTACAGGTTTTGGCTGGGTCAGTAGTTGAATGAGGAAGCCAGCAAAGGAAATCCAGGGTTGCTTGCCATCATAGGGAGGCAATAGCAAAAGATCTTCACGCTTCTGTTTCCTTGAAACCTTTATGAGGGGTTGGTTATTCAATTGTATTGCTACTAACAAGAACCCCACAGGGAGGACTATAAACCATCAATCTTCCCAATTGAAGCTTACACTTTACCAGGACTGAAGAAAAGGAATGTTTGCCCTTCATTTTGATAGGAAATAGGAAATGTTTCAAACTCCGTATTCAAAAGTATATCTGCACATTTTTTTTCCTTTTGTGCTGTGTCACTAAATATCCTAACGTTTCTCTTCCTATTCCTCCCCATCAACATGGAGTTTTATCTCCTCAGAGGTACTTTTCAAGGATAATTAACTGGGTAAA
Organism: Sphaerodactylus townsendi; assembly: GCF_021028975.2. NCBI lineage: Eukaryota > Metazoa > Chordata > Lepidosauria > Squamata > Sphaerodactylidae > Sphaerodactylus > Sphaerodactylus townsendi. Next base: position 18,675,469 of record NC_059426.1, on the reverse strand, counting down.
AGCAAACACCGAATACAAATGGCAAAAAAGGTGGTTCAATGAGGCACTTTTAATGGATAGTATGACGAAGATAAAGATTGAAAAATATGTGGAATTGGAAAGAAAGGTGTTACTTAAATGGTATAGAACCCCAATACAACTAGCCTACATGATCAAAGGACTAAGCCCAAAATGTTGGCACTGTGGAGAAAAAGCAGCATATTATACTCATATGTGGATAGAATGTAAAGTGGTAAAAAAATTTTGGGAGAATATTTTGAAATATGTAGAACAGTTAGTAAAAGTAAAAATGATGATTTATTAATTGTAGGGGATAATAGATGATGACATAAGAGTGAACAAAAAAGTTTGGAACCAATGTATAAAATATCGGTTAGATGGTAGCACAGCAGTGCTGGTATTGGGCTGGAAAGTGATAAACAAGAAGAATGGATAGTCTCCAAATGGTTTGGAATATATTTGGGGAACAAATTCAGTTAGGAGATTTTTGAGAGACTGGCAAAAAAAATACACTATGGCAAGAGAAACTGGAAGATATTATGAAGCTAAGGACATTGTATGAAAAAATGGATGGAAGAAGCCGGATTTAACGTAAGAACTATGGAATAAGGAGAATAAGAAGAATTGAACCTTCTGTTGCTTGGTTTGAAACAATCGAATTGTATGAGAAGGAGAGGGAGGGGGTGGTAAAAAAAGGAAAAATGTATATTGAAACAAAAATATTGAATGTAATGTAACAAATAAGGGGGGGTGGCGCTTTTCATTCCGGCAACTGCTATTAATGGGGATGTAATTGTATATATTTTGAAAGAGTTGTAGAAGCAAGGGGAAAAGAGCTGAGCAGTGAGAAATCCTGGCACCTGCATCAATCCTTTCTCAAGATTCAGAGACAGGGAAACAACCTCCATTTCAAGCATTTTTTCCTTCCTTGTATTCGTCTCTTTATGTTTTCTTTGGATTTGTATTAAAAACTTTTGGGAAGAAATGGACCAGTCTCAAAATGGTTTGGAAATATATTTGGGAACAAATTCAGTTAGAGATTTTTTTAGAGAGACTGGCAAAAAAAAATACACTCATGGCAAGAGAAGAAACTAGAAGATATTATGAAGCTATGGACATTACTGGTGTATGAAAAAATGGATGGGAAAGAAGCCGGATTTAACAGGAAGAACTATGGAACAAGAAGGGAATAAGAAAAAGAATGGAACTCCTTCTGTTGCTTGCTTGAAACAATCGATGTAAAAAGAGGGGAGGTGTGAAAAAAGGAAAAATGTATATAGATGGAACAACAATATTGAATGTAACAAATAACACTATTATATACAATTAAAAAATTATCTTAAAAATGAGGCACTTTTAGGTCTAATGGAAAGTGAAACAGCCAGAATGCTTTGTGCAAAGGCTGAGAGAAATATCACAAACGCCTCCCCTGCCTCAAGGAAGCACAAAAACCAGGGAAAGTTTTGAAGCTTTCAAGCAGGCCTTCTAAATGAGTTGCTGGGCTAAATTTTGGTTGGATCATGCCCAAAGTCTCCATTAAGCGAGGATCAGCAGGATCTTGCATGCCATCAAGCTTTTAAATAGAAGGAAAATGTCCCGATTGTGATGAGCAGGACAAAGGACGCTAGAATCATTTGTATGCAGTGAGATGGGCTTTTTCTTGCATGCACGAAGCTTTACCACAGATTTTCCTAGTGGTGCAAACCTTGTGTCTTGGAAATGGTTCCATACACCTCCTTTCATTCCAGATGCACCTCCTTTCCCCGCCCCATCATTGGTTGTGAGTCTCCCCCCCTAACTTGTATCTTCAGTTGCATTTTATTCCATACAATTCACTGCTGAAAAGCTATATTATTCCTGAGGGTGGTGGGGGTCTAATCCGGGATGCAGAAAAAACAACCTTTTCCCCACCTCCTTTTTCTTTTAGTCAAATGCTCTAATGCTGCTGCACAGTTCCAGTTTGAAGTGGCAATTCAGGAAGTGTCTTAGAGCCCCACTGGGGCAGATAATCTGCTGGTGGAAGCGGCACATGGCTGCACCAGAGCATTTGACTCCCCAGGGAACTTATCCTGGCGGTGGAGTGATTCTGCCAGGGTGTAGCTGCTGCTGCTCCCTCCCCGGGTGCTGGGACATAGCACCAGATTCAGTGCCCACATCCCAGTGCCTCTGCTGCTGCCTATTAGTGGTGCCTGGCCCCAAAAACATGTCCGGGCTGGTTTCCACTAGGGGCCAGGGCCTTTATAGTCCTGGTTCTCCTCTGCGTAAGAACAGGCTCCCTAGAGAGACCAGGGCCCCAAGCGGGACTTAGTGTGAGCTCCGCAGAGGCCTGCAAAACGGATCTGTTCCCAGCAGGCACTTAAGGCCAGCTGGGCCAAAATCAGGGCCCGTGGGTTTAGCAGGGTGGGGTGGGAATAGGGGTGGGATTTTACTCTCGCCATCCAAACTGTTCTGTAGGAATCTTACTCCTGGTTTTAGATTATTTCTGTCAATAGAAGTTTTACCAATAATGATTCTAGGGAATGGATCCATTGTTTCATTATGTTGTAAGCAATGCTCTGAGCTCCGCTTTGGGGAGTGGGTGGCCTTAAGGCCTCCATTTGGAATCTGGGGCCCTCATACTCAAGCGGTGGTAGACCGCCTTTACCCCCCATATGTCCCGAGTCAACCTCCACTGCAGAGGTGTGAATTTACTGAGTGGTCCCTTGTGTCCCTCCACATGCTGCTTAGCCTCTACTCGCTTTTCAGGGCTTTTCTTGACGCTACTGGCCCCCTGCCTGGTGGAACACTCTTCCTCCAGCTGTTAGGAACTTCAAGTGGACCTGGGGAGTTCCAAGGGCCCGTAGACCCACTTTTACGAATACGCTGAGTGAGGCTGGCAGATCGCCCCCTCTTCCCATTGTGTTCCTATCCTCCATATGTCATCTGCTGAATGAATGTGGTAGTCCCCTCCGGGGGGTTAATGCCAGACATCATCTACTTATTTTAATTATAGCCCAAGATTATTGCTGCTAATGTCTTAATAAGTGTTTTAATTCTCTATTTTATTACTTTAATTGAGAATCCATATGTTGTAATTGTGTCTGGATTGTTTCTAGAAAATATAAATAAATAAAAATAAATAGTTAAGGAAGGTGGGCATGTCTGGGGAGGATCCGACTTCAGTTGGCTCCCTCCCAGCCATTTGCAGCTTTACGTCAGTGGTGGGGAAATCAGACTTACGCTACCCAAAAGCTATAAGTCTATTGAGTCCCATAGAGGCTTCTCAGGAGAAGGGAGGCTGTTTCACATTTTGAGCCTCCCCATGCCACCAGGAAGCATCTTTGGGGGTGGCGGCTGGGGGTAGCCATGGTGCCATGGCTGGGTTCGTGGCTCTTGGATGGGTCTGCCTACCTCCATTGCTACTACTGAGAACTATCAATCCAAAATGTCAGCCAAAACAACTCAGGTGCCGTTTTTTGAAGGAACAAAAACATGTCCGTCCGTCCCCTGCAAAGAATCAAATTTTCCAGCCAAATTTGATATGCAATCCTGCATGATTGTTACTGCAGGAGTCTCCAGTTACATGCAGTCATTACTCTTAGTGCTCTTTTCAATCACCCCACCTTCAAAATTACTCTTTGCTCTAATGTTACATCTGTTATCCACATGAAACTGATAAAGCTGATCCAATAAACCTATGCTCCTTTGTATCTCTGCCTCAATGCTAAAATAACAGCAAGTTCTATGCTTCAGGAAATTGATAATGATTTGGATCAACCATGCTAGCTTGTATCTCTGCCTCAACGTTAAGGTCTCAGGTTCTATGTGAAATTGACCAAGCTAATCCAATCAAACATGCTAGTTTGTATCTTTGCCTCCGTGTTAAAGTTCTATGTGAAGTGTACAAAACTGATCAATTGACAATACCCGCTTGTATCTCTGCCTCAACGTTACATCATTCATTCAACATGATAAAAGAATTTTTAAAAAAAACATTCCTTTGGAAGTTTCGAGAAGAAAGGGGAGGAAAAAATGGCTGATGGTATCAGGGTTAGCCAAGACACAGGCTTGGATAAATACAAGCATGTGCCACAAAATGGAAGAAAAAAAAATCTGGATCTGGCATCATTACTTGGAAGGAACAAAAAATGTAGCTCCACCTGCCTGCTATAAAGAAACTACCTTTTTCAGGCAAATTAAAGCAGTGACAATCCCTTTGGTCAATTTTCCTTTGTCTTGCAAAGACAACTTCCTAGATCCAATTCCCTAATTTTGCTTCTAACTGCCCAGACACTTTTGTATCTTCACCTTAATGTTACATCATTATTAATTTCAAGATGAAATTTAAAAGGCTGGATACAACTGACCTGGCTTATATCTGTGTCTTTAATGTTGTACTGCTAGTGGGATATAATGCTGAGATTTTTTTTTTAAAAACTCCTTTTTTGAAAATGGAGGACAATGGAAAGGAAAAAAATGGATGAAGAGGGAAGAAGGATGCCCACATAGATAAATGTCATGGCTTGTTTGTTGAGGTGGAGAAGACCCTTCAACATGATCAAGCACTCTCTAAGGGAAACTGGCTCAGGATAAAAAAAAATCACTGTAAAGGGAAGTGCTCGGGAAAGAACAGAGAAAAATTAAAGGAAAATTTTACTCAGAACAAAAAACATGTGAAAATTAAAAGAAAAAAAAACCTGAGGTTTTGCTACAAGATTTTATTGTAAAATTCATACAGGAAAAATAATAATAAAGAGTAGTGAGTCTGAAGCTTCTGAGTCTTCATCCCACTCAGTATGCAACATGGTCATCAAATGTCAACCGGCCAAGTCCAAACACTGGCCCACCAAGGAGCAGCAGTGGCGAGGAGGTTAAGAGAGCCTCATGTATCTAATCTTGGAGGAACCGGGTTTGATTCCCAGCTCTGCCGCCCTGAGCTGTGGGAGGATTATCTGGGGAATTCAGATTCTCAGCCTGTTCACTCTTCTGCTACTAATTCTAGCCAAGTGGACTCTTTTGGGCTGGGGCTCACAGCCTTGTGAGCTCTCCCCTTATCCCACAGGGTGTTTGCTAGAGAGGGAAGGCAAGGGAGGATTGTAAGCCCTCAGTGTCTCCTGCAGGGAGAGAAAGGGGATATAAATCCAAACTCTTCTTCTTCTCTTCTTAAGTTAAAAAATTAGGACATAAAATCTATACTTCTGTTTGAACCCAGCTTCATCAATAATATTTATTATTTATCTGTTATATTTATGATATATGCATAAGGGATTTTAGATCCTGTATTCAATGAGACCTCTGCACTGGAGGGACTCAGCAACCCCTTCATGTTAGGACTGGATTCCTGTTTTCTCAGTGACACTTTCACAAAGGCCTGAGGGACACATCTGGGATTTTATTCTCAGGTTGGGGTGTGGCACACAGGCTGGGCCCCTCTAGGAAAAGGTGTGCCTGGCAACTGACTGCAGAATGGAGGCAGGGGCTGGGGAGAGAGAAGGCTCATCATTATGGGATTTAAAAACAGAACGCAGCCACACGCCCTTACCGGAAGTTCTTAGCAAAAATGGCAAAACTCTAGGAATCACTGGAACTTTATGGTAAAACCACAGCATAGCATTCTCCTCTACAATTCCCTAGACCTACCCCACTAGAAGTGAAAAACAGTAGTTCTAGGAAATAGCTGGAAACTTTATAGGTAAGTTAATTCCAGACTGGGGGGCAGCCATGCTTATTCACTTTCAGTAAGAACTTCCAATAAAATTTACACAAGAGAGCATTTAAATCTCTCTCTCTCTCTCTCTCTCTCTCTCTCTCTCTCTCTCTATATATATCTCTCTCTCTCTCTCTCTCTCTCTCTCTATCTATCCATCGATCTATCGATCTATCTATCTATCTATCTATCTATCTATCTATCTATCTATCCTATAATCTTCCTGCAAGGTCCATGGGTATGGGCAAGCCGGGATCTGGAGGCAGCACTAGTAAGATCAGGCTATATAAAATAACTATCTTCTGAGAGGTTGCTTAGAATCCCCAAATTCTCCATGAGCTGCCCCTTCCCCAAATTGTAAATGTCTTCCAATATTTGTAGATTGACCTTTGAGGAAGGTGCATGGCCTTCCCAAAGTGTAGACAATGTGGACATAGGCTACCATAATGTCTGTCCCTACCCCAACCAGCCCAGCTTCATCTTCTTCCAATCTTCCTACAACTTTGGCTGCTGAGTTAGCATTGTTTTCTTAGCTAATAAAAATGACCAAATTACCCACCCCTGGCCATAGTAGAAAGATGCCCAGAACTCCCATGAAGAAAGCCACACATGTACTTAAAATTAAAGCCATTCATAAAGAAACATTAACAGCAATGAACAGAGATGACATTTGGAATCAAGACAATATACCAAAGTGGGGAGGAGGGGGAAGAAAAGGGAGGCTGAGACATTGTGAGGCTCGAATAAAGACTGATACCCAGCAGTGACGGATGAGATGCGCTATGCTATTTCGAATGAACTTTTCCTTGTGATCCCTGTCTTGTCAAAGTGAGATCAAAGTTGTTCCTAGTGGTACTGACAAACCAGACATGATGAAGATGGTTCTCAAAAGGGCCTTAAACCATTAGAGAGCAATGTTGACAGACTGCTAAGTTATGCAGAGAGAAATGGTAGACTTTAAGCTGATTCCAAGAATAAAGTTAAATGTTTATTAGGGAAGCGCATTTCAGATAGGAAAGGCTAGAGACCTTAAGAAGCTAGGGAAGGAGGGAGAGAGATTTTCCAAGGAGGAGGGAGGAAATTAGGACCTGAGGATTATTGGTCTAAGGACAGATAAGAGGTGACACAAAAAGGAAAGGGTCTCTAACTAGGCTGAACACTGGCCCGTCCCCTGCTGTTACCCCTAAGCTTGATCTGGTCTGTTCCTTTAATTAAGCTGGAATTCAGCTGGATACAGACTAAAGCAATATAGAGGAAGGTAGGGCAGGAGATCCCCACTCCGTGAATAGAGAGATCTGTCCCTTCAGAGATCGGGCCTCAAAAAATGCTGTTAATGGATTTCAAACAACAAAAAAATATACACACAGAATTAAGAGGCTTTAATAAATAAAGGTGGCTGATGCAAAAACAGGGATAGGTTAGGGGAATCTGGGAGGGCGAGCAATTACCATTCTGGAAGGAAGTGGTCTTGAGGAGAGAGCAAGAGAAATGGCCCAGCACTTCTCACAGAGAACAACATCTGACCACTTCAAAACGTAAGATTGATATGGATTTGGGGACTCCAGATATAGGAAAAAGCTGACCTCTGGTAATGATAAGAGGGCAACCTTCCTGGGACAATTCAAAATTCCATTCCCAGGCGCAGACAATGTTGTTGGAAATGTGTTGATGAGATTAAAATCTGAGAGAACCCAAGGCTTGTTGAGTTTTGGGCTGTGCTGATGAGGTTAAAGAAGAAAACTCCAGGGTGGCCTTCACCACCCCACAGCTGGGCAGGAGGTTTCCTGTGGATAAGGTTAATGTTCTCCTTATTCTAACAGAAAGAGAGTGAAAGGAGGTCACAGTGGAGGCAAGACCCTCAGTTCTGGTATTGACCAGAGAAGATCCTCAATTCTTAATAAACTGCTGTCCTTATACATGAGTTTGTTTCAGTTTTTGGGATTCTGACAGATATCACTGCCAGACAGTGCTGATAATACTGACCTTGATAGACCCAGAAGAGTTTTGACTCAGCATTGGGGCAGCTTCTTGTGCATTTTGTGATGCAGTAACCAAAGAAACCACCCTCTTAATTTGACATCTCTTGTAGAAGGCAAACAATGGTTTCGGCTGATCTCTGAGTAGGAAAGATGTGTCAAATAACAGCAGGCTTGTGTGAGACTCTGAGAGCAGGACTTCTTTGTATCTTTTAGGTCTTACAATAAATGGTCCATATGGCACTCCCTACATCCCATTTTTTTTTTGCCCTTCATTCCATGAGCAATACAGAAACACAGTGGAGGTCATTTTTTCTTCAACCAACTCCAATTAGGAAACTTTGCTTTGTCATGTATATATAGCATCATAAGAACAACTTGTTTTCTTCAGTAGGAGGGGGAAGGAATGATGCCATGGGTCAGGCAAATCCTCTTGATGTCAAACTCTTGAATCAAGACAAGTAACCATCTTAACCTTTCTGTGTTTTATGAGTCTGGACTGTACATGATATCAGTATTATGACTGGTAGGGCACTGTAGCCTATCCCAGCAGAAACAGGCTTTCAGTCTGATGGCAGGTTAGACTGTATCATTGCCTTCTAGACCGTGTCACTTCCAACAAGCAATTCACAGATGTAAGGAAGAATGAAGTCTTTACAATTGGTGCTACTTGCAGAATGGAAATAATTTTTTGAGTGATGGTTTCCATTTCCACTTTCTTCAATAGAACGTGCCATAAAGGGGTTTAAAACTTTCCATTTGCAAGAGAACAAATCAGCACCCACATTTTCTGTAAGGGTTCCTCACACTGGAGCCACCTCCAGGGCAGACAGATAAATTGGTGGTGGTGGTGGGGAAACAGCTTGTAGCACCTTTCCTTCTTGCTGGAGTGCCTACTTCTTATATTGATTTGAAATACCACCACCCAGATTATTTCAGTTCCTAGAAAAGTTTTCTAATGTGACCATGTAACTGCCTTTCCCCGAATGCGTCCAAATTGCCAGTCTTGGAATGCCTCCAGATTGCGAGTCTTGGAATGCCTCCAGATTGCCAGTCTTGGAATGCCTCCAGATTGCGAGTCTTGGAATGCCTCCACATTGCCAGTCTTGGAATGCCTCCACATTGCCAGTCTTGGAATGCCTCCACATTGCCAGTCTTGGAATGCCTCCACTGCTATTAGTCTTGGAATGCGCCCCACATTGCCAGTCTTGAATATGGCCCACATTGACAGTCTTGGAATGCGCCCACATTGCCAGTGATCTTTGGGGAATGCGCCCACATTGTTAGTCTTGGGATACGCGCCCATTGCTAGTCTTAGAATGGGGTCCACATTGCCAGTCTTGAACAAGCGCCCACATTGCCAGTCTTGGGAATGCCTCCACATTGCCAGTCTTGGGAATGCCTCCCACATTGCTACAGTCTTGGAATGCCTCCCACATTACTGCTGGGCTCCCGGAATGCCTCCACATTGCCTGTCTTGGAATGCCTCCACATTGCCAGTCTTGGAATGCCTCCACATTGCCAGGTCTTGGAATGCGCCCACATTGCCAGAATCTTGGAATGCGCGCCCACATTGCCTGTCTTGGAATGCCTTCCACATTTCGCTAAAGCCCGAAATGCTTCCACATTGCCAGTCTTGGAATGCGCCCTCATTTGCCAGTCTTGGAATGCTGAGCCCTCATTGCCAGTCTTGAACAAGGCCTCCTCATTGCCAGTCTTTGAATGGGCCCACATTGCTAGTCTTTGAATCAAGGCCCACATTGCCAGTCTTGAACAAGGCCCACGCTGCTAACTTTGGAATGCGCCCACGCTGCCAGTCTTGGAATCGTCCTCCATGCCAGTCTTGGAATGCCTCCACGTTGCCAGTCTTGGAATGCCTCCACATTGCCAGTCTTGGAATGGGCCCACAATGCCAGTCTTGGAATGTGCCCCACAATGCCAGTCTTGGAATGCCTCCCACAATTGCTGCCTTGGGAATGCCTCCACATTGCCAGTCTTGGGAATGCCTCCACATTGCCAGTCTTGGAATGCCTCCATTGCCGGTGTTGGAATGCCTCCACATTGCTAGTCTTGGGAATGCCTCCACATTGCTAGTCTTGGAATTAAGCCCATCACTGCCAGGTCTTGGAGATGTATCCCTCATTGCCAGTCTTGAAAGGGCCCACATTGCCAGTCTTGAACAAGGCCTTAGCTACTGGCCAGTCTTGGAGATGCCTCCACATTGCCTGCCTTGGAATGCTCAGGCGTACTGCTGTCTTGGAATGCCTCCACATTACTGCTGTTCCTGGGAGACGTGCCTCCACATTGCCAGTCTTGGAATGCCTCCATTATCCCGAGTCTTTGGAATGCCTCCCACATTGCCAGTCTTGGAATGCCTCCAGATTACTTCAGTCTTGGAATGCTCCACATTGCCAGTCTTGAAATGCCTCCAGATTGCCAGCCTTGGAATCGCCCACATTGCTGCAGTCTCGGAATGCTCCACATTGCCAGTCTTGAGGAATGCCTCCATATTATTAAGGTCTTGGAATGCTCATTACTGCCAGTCTTGGAATGCCTCCACATTGCCAGCCCTGGGAATGCCTCCACATATGCTTGATGGGCCCCAGAATGTCTCCACATTACATGCCAGTCTTGGAATGCCTCCACATTGCCAGTCTTGGAATGCCTCTACATTGCCAGCCCTGGAATACCTCCACATTATCACAGTCTTTGGAATGCGCCCCTCATTGCCAGTTCTGGAATCGTTCACATTGCCAGTCTTAGAATGCCTCCATTTTACAGTCTTTGAATGCTCTCCACATTGTTAATCTTGAACAAGGGCCCACATTGCCAGTCTTGGAATGCCTCCACATTGTTAGTCTTGAATGCTGGCCCACATTGCTGGGGTCTTGAACAAGGCCCACATTGCCAGTCTTAAGGATGCGCCCACATTGCCAGTCTTGGAATGCCATCCATACATTTCTCGTTGTAGTCTTGGAATGCCTCCACATTGCCAGTCTTGAATGCCTACATTGCCAGTCTTGGAGATGCGCCCACATTTGCGAAATTTGAATCAGCGCCCACATTGCCAGTCTTGGAATCAAGGATCCACATTACTACAGTCTTGGGAATGCCTCCACGAAATTGCCAGTCGCTTGGAATGCCTCATTACATAAGCAGTCTTGGAATGCCTCCACATTGCCAGTCTTGGAATGCGTCCACATTGCCAGTCTTGGAATGCGTCCACATTGCCAGTCTTGGAATGCGTCCGCATGGCTGCTAAATCTTGGAATGCGCCCATTGCTAGTCTTAACAGCCCACATTGCCAGTCTTGAACAAGGCCCACATTACCTTGGAACAAGGGCCCTACATTGCCAGTCTTGGAATGCCTCCACATTGCCAGTCTTGGAATGCCTCCACATTGCCAGTCTTGGAATGCCTCCACATTGCCAGTCTTGGAATGGTCACGTGCCCATCAGTCTTGAATCCGCCCACATTCGCCTAGTCTTGGAACAAGGCCCACATTGCCAGTCTTGGAATGCCTCCACATTGCCAGTCTTGGAGCTAGTCCACATTATGATCTTTTTTTGCATTTTCAGATTTTTATTGGGATTTTTATACAAATACAAATATTCAAGATATTATAGTAATCTTTGCACTTAAATCCCTCTGAGAGTAAATAGAGAAAGAAGAGAACAAAGATAGTATACTGTTGAAGAAGAAGAAGGGGAGTAAGTAAGAGGTGGGAGGTAGAAGAGAAAGAGTAAGAGGAGAAGAAGAAAGAATTAGAGGAAGAAGAGAAGAAAAAGGAAAAAAGAAAAAAAAGTTTACATTTCCAGTCTGTATTTACATTTCTTCAAACAATAAAAATAGTCATTCAATAAATTTATATTAGTCTTTTTTGACTTCCATCTGTACATACATTCACATTGTTATATATAGTTACTTATCCAACTATTTGTTTTGGACATCGTGTATTCTCACTCTAAATAAATAGCCCCATTGTTCCCACTGGATTTTTAAATTATAACAAGTTTTTCTGGGTTAGTAGTTTTATCTCCCTTACGTAAATGAGCAATCTTTGTATGCTTTCCTCTAGCATTTCTTAAAATGCCAATCAAACATAGTTAGGATGTTTTAGTTCCTTTTCCAGTTTTTTCTCAGTGAGTACTAGTCTGGCTGCTGTTTGCTTCCAGATATTGGTAGGAAATAATCATACATTCAACTTTTCTACATCAGCTATTTATACTTGCACGAGCCCAGTAAGCATAAGATACAACTCAGGTTTACATTTTTTAGTGATATTCTAAGCATTTTTTTCAACTTGTTTATGGATTTTGGAGTCAGGAAACATTTTATTCTTGGGCAAGCCTACCACTGGTGAAAAAAAATGTACCATTTGAAAGAACTCAGATTTCCAAATATACACCGCTGGTTTCTTGGCAATTTTACGTTGTATTTGGGTTTAAGGCTCTAAATTCTAGATTTTACCATCTCAAATCTAATTTTTAAACACATTTTCTTTTAATATAACGCTACTGTTTGTAAATTTCAGCCCTAGCTTCCATATGTTTTCCCACTCTTCAAACATTATTGGATGGCCCAGATCTTTTGCCCAATTAACCATATAGTCTTTAACTGGTTCATCTTCCTGTTCTAGTTGTAAACAGATCCTATACATTCTCTTAATTAAATAATCACTTTTCTTTATCAATTCTTGTTCTAGTAAATCTTCTTCTCCTTGATTCCAAGGGGACTTAATTTCTTTAATAAATATGTTATGGATTTGATGATATAACCACCAGCTAACATTCCATCCTTCTTTATGAAGGTTTGAGATTGATTTGAGCTTCCATTTTGTAATCCCCTCATGGGGGTTTCTTTCCAGTAAATCAGCATATGTAAGCCATCCTTTTTCTAGATTGTTTCTATTTAATAGGGCTTCATGTGGCCAAGGAGAAGTTTTCACATTAGGGAATTATTTTCATATATAGTAACTTTCTCGTATTTCTGCCAAATCCTAAAATAGCAAATAGCAAAGAGCCTATGAAGGGGTGAGATTGTAAAATTGTTTGTTAATTTTCTCTTTGCCATACCACAAGTAGGCATGAATACCAAATCTTAAGTCTTGGAATGCGTCCACATTGCCAGTCTTGGAATGCCTCCACATTGCCAGTCTTGGAATGCGTCCACATTGCCAGTCTTGGAATGCTTGCCTTGACATTGCCAGTCTTGGAATGCCTCATTCATTAGTCTTGGAATGCCTCCACATTGCCAGTCTTGGAATGCCTCCCACATTTTGATCTTGGAATGCCTCCACATTATGATCTTGGGAATGCCTCCCACATTGCCGGGTCACGTCTTGCGAATGCGCCCACATTGCCCAGATAATCTCGCAGAATGAACAATTAAATTTGTCGCGGAATAATCACGGCCCATTACCAGCCCTCTGGAATCGCGCCCACATTGCCAGTCTTGGAATCGCACGCCCACATTGCCAGTGCTTTGGAATCGGCACCACATTGCCAGTCTTGGAATGCGGGGTCCACATTGCTAATCGCTTGGAGATGCGTCCACATTGCCAGTCTTGGAATGCGCCCTCATTGCCAGTCTTAGAATGCGTCCACATTGCCAGATCTTGGAATGCTACGTCCACATTGCCGCAGTCTTGGAATGCCTCCACGGTATTGCCAGTCTTGGAATGCCTCCACATTTGCCAGTCTTGGAATGCGTCCACATTGCCAGTCTTGGAATGCGTCCACATTGCCAGTCTTGGAATGCCTCCACATTGCCAGTCTTGGAATGCCTCCACATTGCCAGTCTTGGAATGCCTCCAGATTGCCAGTCTTGGAATGCCTCCACATTGCCAGTCTTGGAATGCCTCCACATTGCCAGTCTTGGAATGCCTCCACATTGCCAGTCTTGGAATGCCTCCACATTGCCAGTCTTGGAATGCCTCCACATTGCCAGTCTTGGAATGCCTCCACATTGCCAGTCTTGGAATGGGAAATGCTGTCAAGTTGCTGCTGACTTTTGGCAACCCAGTTGGGTTTTCAAGGAAAGAGATGTTCAGAGGTAGTTTGCCATTGCCTGTCTGCCATCCAAATACTATCGAGGGCCAATCCTGTTTTGTTTCTCAGGTCTGATGAGATGGTGTGAGTTTGGGTAATCCGATCTTAGTGATCAAAATGTCAAGTCTCAAAGCAAAGCAAGCAAAACAGCCCTTTAGAAAGACCACGACATGCTCCACACATCCATGATTTATCTTCTACTAGAAGTAGAACCCATTGTATGAACGAATACACCAAGCTCTAGAAAACCTTTTTTGAGTTAATGGCATCCATCAAGGTCTTTCTGCCTTTTCTCCCCACCCTTGACCCCACATCACACCAGCTCCCTCCTCATCCTCCCTCCTCGTCTTCCCAGATGCCTGCGTCGGCACCCCATGGTTAATGGCAGCCACCTCTTGCCTTGTCTTTCCCCTCTGAACCCCATGTCACCAGCTCCTTCCTCATTCTCCTATTGTCCTGGACACCTGCTCTTGTCCTGGACACCTGTTCCTGGACACATGTATCACTATGCAACAATTAACAACACAGTTGTGGCTTGCAGCAGTTGTGACCCTCCCACAGAGGAGTGGTCAATGCCTGCATCTGTTCCTCCTCAGGTAGCTGCAGTGACTGCAATTATTCAGCAGTGGGATAGAAGGGCAAGTACATGAGACAGTGAATAAATTGCCACATTCCCGTTTGTGTTGTTTTTTTACCCATTCTGTGCAAGCCCTGCCCCCAAGTCATGTGTGTGTGTGGTGACTGGCTAAAAGTGAGTCACCACATTTTAATTTTTCTGTTTCTTCCTTTAAGCCTGCATTATTACAATACAAGCCAACTGAGTCCTAGTTGATCGTAGCAGGATTTGGAGAGCTGGAAGATGCATCAGCAGCTCCGAGTTTATTTATTTAAAGTGTCTTTTATCTGACTTTCTTCCTTATGAAGCTTAAGATGGCTTACAAGCATAGATAAAACACATAGGACAAAATATATTAAAAACACAAAATCAGGACTTATGGCCATGTCATCACCATGGTGGCACCTCTCCGAAGAGGAGAGATAGGCTCACTGTTTTGTTTTAACCTAGATCTGTGGTGGCGAACCTTTGGCACTCCAGATGTTATGGACTACAATTCCCATCAGCCCCTGCCAATTGGCCATGCTGGCGGGGCTGATGGGAATTGTAGTCCATAACATCTGGAGTGCTGCCATGTCTACCAATGGAGTACTCGAGCGCTGTGTGGTTTCCGGGAAGCCTGTATGGCCGTGTTCAGAAGCAACATTCTCTCCTGGCGTTAAGCCTGCATCTGTGGCTACAGCATCTTCCAGGAAGGATCTGAATGATGCCAGCCACAGATCCCCAGGCAAAACATCAGGAGAATGGAAAATATGCTAAGAACACGGCCATACATTCCAGAAACCACCACAGCACTCCAAGCCTGATTCCGCTTACGAAAGCCTTCGGCTACAATACACTGACCTAGAATTGTTATTCTACAGGGCGGTGGATCTCAGCGCCTGTCCTAATGCCGCCACCCTTTAATACAGTTCCTCGTATGTTGTGGTGACCCTGCAACCCCTAACATTTGTATCCATTTTACAGATGGAGAAATCAATTGATGCAAGAAGAGTGCTTAAAGGCTACCCCTGTAGAAAGGCTTGTTCAACCTCCCAAAGGGGTCCCAACTCCCAGGTTGAGAAACCACTGTTCTAAGGTGAAATATGCAGTCTCTGATCATCGAAGCAGAGCTGTGCTAGAGGGTCTGTAATTCTAGCTTTGCCTCTCAGTGATTTTTTTGAAGGATGGGGAGCTAGGAGAATGCCAGTATCCATGGCCCCTTCGTCCACCAAAGCATGCTGATCAACATCATCAACCTGGCAGCGAGATGAGAAGTGAGGCAGATTTACTGCCGAAGCTGTGGTGATGTGGAATCTGTGAAGAGAAGAAATGAAAACTAAATGGACATTTCACCAGAAACTTTGTGTGTCAGTCAGCAATGACGTTGATCCTGCTAAAAGATAAGAAACTTTTGGTTTCCAAGCCAGTCAAATGAACTGAGTAATATCATTAAGCAACTGCCATTTTGAAACTGAAATGCTCTGAAACTGGAAAAAGGGACTGCTCTATAGAATTGCAATCTGGAAAGTTGTATATGTCTGAAAAGGCAGCAACTGATATCAATCTCATCTTGTAAAGAAGGTTTTACTGGTGAATGGAAACTTTGATATTTATTAAAGGACACAGAGCGGGAGAGAGGCAGCAGAAAATGAAATGGAATAAAAGTTAACTGTGATAAGAAGAGTGAGAAGGACGTCTGGTGGTACAATAATAAAGTACAAAAACATGATAAAATAATAAATTACAGTACTGTATCAATAATTTAAAACAACAGCACTGTATAAATAAGACAAAATGACTGGTAAAGCATGGAATAGAGTGGCATCTGATATCCAAGTGGATCCAATGCAGAAGGTAGAGCTAATGTTAAATTCCATGCAGATTTCATGGTGCCAAGTAAAAAATGGACTCACATTGACACAATGATTGTAGAAATTAAAGAAATAAAAAAGATATTAAAAATTAACCTCTGACCAAAAAAAGTGACAGACGACATGAAGGCCTAAGTGACTAAAAATAAAGTACACCAGAAATAAATTCACTACCAAGCTGAGAAATTACTCTGACTGGAGTTAAAGCAAAAAGAATGCTCATTGAGAATCAGGGCCAAGCCAGAGAAAGTTGGAGAAGATCTTAAAAATTGGTAAGATTTATGTCTTTACCCATTGGAGAAACCAAAGCTATGGTAAATTAAAATATACCAAGTAAGGTCAGTGACTGCTAAGAAAAAAAATTGCCTGAGGATTTTGCCTGATACCCTGTTTCCCCGAAAAAATTGCCTGATACCCTGTTTTCCTGAAAAAATTGCCTGATAGGTATATCTGACAGGAAGATCTTTCAAAGAAGAAATTCTATCTATCACAACAATTAAAAATGCAATATCAAGGCCAGAATTTGATTATAATGAGGGAGCAGCCAAGAGAGATTTTAATGAATTGAGAGGAATACAAATTTCTTACAGACCCCTTGAACAATAAAGGAATCCCTTTCAGGTGGTTACTACTTGAAGGTCTCAGCTTTACCTTCAATGGAATTTACCAAAAAATCACAAATGTCCAGACTGCAAGAAAGTTCTTCAATAAGAACAAAAAAGATCTGCAGTCAACCTGAAGACAATAGTCATCTCTCTTTCTTACTGTTTTAACTTTACAGTAGATACTAATAAACAAATATGAATTAAAGAATCTGCAAGATGAATTAGAAATAAGGGATTTGGAGCAATTTGTAATGTTCATAAAAATATATCAAATGGCTGTGATTTTATAGGGCCTTGCAACCATTAGAAAGGAGAAAAGAAAAGATCTAGGTAAAAATTGTTAACATATATGTTGATATAATATCTAAATCTGTAAACAGTAAATAGTGATGGAGCTAATTTTCATAAAGATGGGGACAATATTAAGAATAGCTAGTTTAAAAGTAAAAGGTGCTTTTTAAAGTAATATTATACAAAAGGTAGACGTGTGATGGGAAGTCAGTTTTAATTTGCTGCCTATTCTTTATTCTTTTATTCCAAGGTTTACTTATTCTTTTAAATGTCACTGTATGGGTTTGTGAAGGAAAGAGTGGGTGGGCTGTCCTCTTTCCTTAAGCTGCTGGTTCTTGGCCATAGACCTTGTGGAAACTGGACCCATATCCACAGCCCTCTTTCCTCCACATAGTGGCAGCTTTTGGGGGATTCAAGTTCTCCGGCATTTTTCGTGAAAGTTCCAAGTTGCGTCTGCATGAAGACTGATCCTTTTTGTGGTAGTGGGTGATGGAAGAGACAGGGCAAGGAGAAGGGGGTGATGAGTAGATGGCAGCGCAAGTCACTGGAAGAGACTTTCCAGGAACGGGTGTCGGTGATCAATTCTGACAGTGGGTCAGGTGCCAGTGAGGAGGGAGACTGGGACAGCCTGCTTGACTCCACTGATGAAGATGAGATAAGATCCAAAACAAGAGGAGAGGTGAGGCTTTTGGAGCGGCCTCGGTGAGCATGGGCTGAGGTGCCCCTCGGAGGACTCTCCCTGCGGGCAAGAGCCCTGGATGACTGGAGAGAACTCCTAAGAAGTTTCATGCTCAATCAGCAAGCAACGCTGAACTTTTTGGCAAATCACCAACCGGTTAAGAACTGAGAGACTTAGCAGAAGAAGAAGTTTCCCAGGTATGAAGTTGGGAAGGATGTAAGCAGAGGTGGGATCCAACCTGTTCTCACCACTTCTCTAGAAGTGGTCACTAACTTTTTCTGAGTGCCCAGAAGGGCTGCTAAAGCAACCTCCCCTGCCCAATAGGGACTGGAGGTGCGTGTGTGGGGCGGCGCCACTGTTTGAATCCCACCACCATTGGAACCTGTTATTAAAATTTTTGGATCCCACCACTGGATGTAAGTGTCCTTTTGAATTTCTTTGAGGCTACATGCCAGAATTATGAAGTTCCCTACTCCGAATATAGGAGGGTCTTGTGCTCACAGGTCTCAGGGGAACTGGCCAGGTTGCTGAGTGAACTCACACAGAGAGGCGAAAAGGACTATAACGTTTTCAGAGACATTGCTTTGAAGGTTTTTTGGCAAGACTTAGCATCAGCTAAGCTAGCAGTTTCGCCAAACTTCCCCTAGACGAAATGAAAGCATGCATGCATTTGTTGCAAGATGCAAACAAATGATTACAGTCATGGTGACAGCTTTTTGGGGATTCCAAGGTTTGTGGTAATTTTATGGAGGGTAAAGGTTGATGCTATTTTATTATTTCTTTTCTATGTATGGTGGCTGGTCTACCATGTTTACAGTTGTCTTAGATTATAAAATTAAACATTTTTTTAAAAAGCCATAAAACCTACATTTAAAATAATAACTTATCTAAAACTTAACCAAATGCAGGCCTAAATAAAACTGTCTTCAATTGTCTCTTAAAGGTTGACTGTGAAGAGGCCACAGCCGTACTGCCCTGAGGAGGTTATTCCATATTTGAGGGGCTGACACTGAAAAGGCCCTTTCTTGTATTCACACTGAACCAGTTTCTTTGACTGATGGGCAAAATAGCTGGAGCTTCTCTCCGCCCTTTCTGCACACAACCAAAATAGAAGATATCTCGAAAGCAGAATTTGTGACCTAGGATTATTTGCTCTGCCAGCATGACCACCACACCAGCCATGCTGGCAGGCCGGATGGAATTCAGTCCACAACATCTGGAGTGCCAAAGGTTCGCCACCACTGTTGAATCTAGGGATAAAAAAAGTGTCAGAGGAAAGCGGGTTCCACCCCCACCCCCTCTGCCTGCTTTCAGTTTCTCTCTTTCTCACAGCTGCCATTTTCTGCCACTTGACTCCTCCATTCCGTACACCATTTGTTAAAGTTGCCAAATGAATGCCTGCTCTGCGGCATGGCGCCGCTGGCTGCTGGCACTTTTTGTTTGATTCCTCGGCAAGATGCGGGCTTCGTGTCTTCAAAGACATCAAATTTTTTTTTAAAAAAAAAAAAAACCTGGAAACTTCGTCCTTCATGGAAAGTTCATGCTGGAATAACTGTAATTTTACTCTTGAAGTTGCCACCAGACTTATTTCTTGAGTTGGAAGCTCCACTATTTTGAGCTGGACTCCACTGGAGAGCTCCAGCATGGTGTAGTAGTGTTTTTGGAGCATAATCTGGGAGAACTTGTGGTTTGATTCCCCAGCACTTCTCAAAACCAAGCAGCTGATTCTTATTTTATAGTCCAGACTTCGAACTTTCCCCATTCCTACATTCCAGCCGGTGACTTTGGACTCAGTCAGCAGTTCTTTGGAACTCCTCTCCACAGAAGCTTCCACTACCTGCTTCTATAAGCTGTCTCTTGGCGGGTAGAGGAATGGAAAGGAGTTTATGGCTAAAATCCATCTTGAGTCTCCCTGACAGGAGAGAAAGGAGGTGAGTGTACAAATGTACAAGAAACTCTTGCTTCTTTCCTTCTTACTGAAAACCAATTAGTCAAGGATCATTTATCCAGAATAAGGTCAGACTCTCCTGGAAAAACAGAGGTCTTTAGGTTACCTCCCAGAGAACAGCCATTTCCTCTAAAAGGACAGACAAGCACATTATCCAAGTCGCAAGCAAGCGGTATAAAAAAATGCACTAAATATAGGCTTCCATGTCAAGCACATGCAGAATATTGCACTTTCAAACTGCTTCCAGTGCTCTTTTACCCAAGGAAGCTGCGAATACAGGTGCTTAAAATCCACTTGCAAACAGTTTGTGAGAAAGTGGCTTGAAAAACGCATTATTTCTTAAGTGGTGTGGAAGGGGCCATATAGACCTTACGACAGAGCTTTAGATTTTTTCATTCATTAACAACATACAGAAAACATTGTTATTTCTAGGAACACTTGATGCTTTCCCCAGCTTTTTCAAGAACATAAGAACATAAAGACAAGCCAGCTGGATCAGACCAGAGTCCATATAGTCCCAGCCTCTGCAGTGGCCCACCAGGTGCCATTGGAAGCTCAACATGCAGGATGTGTTACATTTTGTTATTTTTATTTTTTATTTTATTTTTATTATTTTATTATTTTCTTCTTTAATACAAACCACGGCTAAAATAATACCTTCTAAGACTTACAGAATGGGAAAATGTATTAATAAGCTCTACCTAACTGTTGACATCGTGGATTTCAAGGGTGACAATTTTAGGATCAGGAGGTCCCCTAGCTTTTTTTGATCCCATGGCACGCTTTGGATCCCCATCTGACTCAGGGGTCATGGGTGCAACCACCAAAATGGGTCACTACAGGAGGGCAGAGGCAACCTACAAAAAAAGCTGGGGAAGTGCAGGTCATGGTATAATTCCTCATAATAACTCTTCAACATTTGAAGGCAGAAGCCACATTTAACATGGCACAGCCATTCGAAAGAGTTGCTGAGCACTGTCCTCCTCTTGGACTCAGCCCACTTTCTAAAACTAAACTACTTGGAAAAGCTGGCGCTTGGAAAAGTGGTGGTACAGGCTTCCTTAGACATCTTGGTCAGGTGTGTGCATTTTCAGAATTTGGGTAAAGTGGAGGCTCTCTGCCTCTCTCTGTGTGTGTGTGTGTGTGTGTGTGATGTGTAGTAGTAACCCAACAACCCCCATGCTCAGATATGGGCTGGAGCCTCCAGAATGGGGTGGAGACCTTCAAAGCAGCAGGAGGCTGCAGGAACTCATGTATAAAGTTTGGAAGGAGACCAAGGCTAAGTGAGACTCCAGGTACCTTGGATTTTGTATAAGCCTCTTAGCACCTTTGTTAAGGGTTTTGTGGTTTGCTTAAATGGGTGAGAGAGTTCTCCTGGGAAACCTTCATATCATGTGTTGAATCCTGTTCATCAAGCCCCTTGAGTCTCTCAGGAGCCCAACCCACTGGCAAAGAAGAATTGGACTTGGCAATATCAGTAGACTGTAAATATAAGGGACTTGAAAATGCAAAACCCTGAACAGGACAGCTTGAAGCTGATGTTACACGTTGATGTTATATGTTATATGTTAAGAAAGTAAACCATTTTGTTTTTAAATTTTGCTTGTTGCAGAAATCATTCCAAGTTCCATTCTTAAGCAGAACCCACAGGATAGAGGTTACATGTGCATGTGTGTATTAATCCCAGAAAATTTGCTGCAGGTAATTTTTCTTATTTTATCATAGCAAAATGTGGGCAATAATATTATCAATACAGGCCACTAATGCTTTGTTTTAATTGAGGGGCTGGAGACTCACTCTGGAAGAGGGGTTGTGACTCTCACTGTTTGGCATGCAGAGAAATTCCCTTGGTTCAATCCCCCCCAGCCTCTCCAGTTAAAAAAAGGACCTTTTGCATTAGGTGATGTGAAAAGAATTTTATCCTGGAGCCCCCCCTTGAAGAGCCGCATGGCATTAGTTTGGAGTAGAGATAGTGGCCCTTTCTGCCACTTCTTAAATCACTTTCAAAAAACTTATTTAGGAAAATGCTTTTAATCTCAAGGTTGGATTTGGATTTTTGGATTTAGGATTTTAATTTGTACACCCTCCCCAAAGGGGGGCCTCAGGGCAGTGAACAACATTGTAGACTGCAGTATCCCCAAAATAAGACAGTAAGTCTTATATTAATTTTGCTCCCAAAGATCGCTTTTATGGCCTTATTTTCTTTAGGGGATGTGTCTTATTTCTCTGTGTTCCTGCCTATTTCGTCGGGCATGTTTCCAAACAAAAAGCTTTTGCTACGCCTTTACTTCTTCGGAGGATGCCTTATATTTCGTCAAGACTTCAGCAAAACCTCTTACTACGCCTTCTATTTCCTTTTCAGGGGATGTCTTCTATATTCTGGGAAACAGGGTAATAAATACGCTGATACATCATAACATAATACAGTACATAAAACTATAAGGTACAATAATAATAGAGGTGATTATCCCAACAAATAATAAACAGTTTCAATTGTGGACTTTTTAACAGTATATCAATAACATTTAGCAAAGTGAGGATGAAATAACGCTAAGAGTTCAGCTTCGAGGAAATGTTTCATTTCCTGCCTCAAAAACATTTTAAAAGATGTGTGCCAAGATAAGCCCATAACTGATCTTTAATGGTCTGCACTCACTAACTATGAAGGGCAAACCCTACGTGTGTAAACCATAAATATATATTGTGTTGCCAACTTGGTATATGCCCATCTAGGGAAAGGATTCAACGCGGATGGGGAGGGAATAAAATAACTCAGTAATGAAGGGATCGCATGAGTTGGCCAGATATCCATGTGCTTGTGAGGATTAATCACATGTGGTCACCTTCTGCCCTCTTTAAATTGAACTTTTTAAAACCAGGACAAAATCTTGAGGCCAATTCTCTGCTCACAGTAATCAACACTCCATGGCGCTTTGAGAAATTGACTGCTCCGGATTTTACTTCAGCAGCTTGGAAAAAAAAATTTAAAAGAATTATCGACCGGCCAATTCTAATGGATTATAGCTTTAATAGGCTACAGTTCTTGTTTCTCGGTGGCCGGCCTGCAAAACAATAAAGTTTCAGAGCCCGAGAACCTCGCATTGGCAGAAAAAAGTTATCGGCGTTGTTACTATACATGATCTGGAGGGAGTAAAATGCAAAACTGAATAGCATTAAGCTCTTTACTAACACAGCCTCCATCTGTCCTTAATATCCTTTCCAAAAAAGTATAAAACTATGGTAATGGGTTTTAAAAGGAGTGCCCATTCTTCCTCCAGAGCCAAAAGTCCAATCTATCTCCACTTTCCTATTCTTGTCGACGGTTATGAGAAGCTCTCGCAGATGCCAGCGATAACTCTGTCAGTGGCTATGTCATGTTACACGTTGGCAATGACTCTTTGTTGACTTGAATTATGAGAATAGCTCTAGTCTTTAACTACCTCGGCTGTAAGTCAGGCAAATTCATGGTTCTTTCTCCTGGTTAGATTATTAACCTCCTTATTCTTTTTTTTAAAATGTGCATGGAGCATAGTGGTGGGAATTTCTCCCAGCAGCAGTGGCGAGGGAGGTTAAGAGCTCTCGTGTATCTAATCTTGAGGAACCAAGGGTTTGATTCCTAGCTCTGCAGCTTCTGAGCTGTTGGAGGCTTATCTGGGAATTCAGATTAGCCTGTGCACTCCCACACACGCCAGCTGGGTGACCTTGGGTTAGTCACAGCTTTGGAGCTCTCCCAGCCCCACCCACCTCACAGGGTGTTTGTTGTGAGGGGGGAAGGGGAAGGAGATTGTAAGCCCCTTTGAGTCTCCTACAGGAGAGAAAGGGGGGATATAAATCCAAACTCCTCCTCCTCCTCCTCTTCTTCTTCCTCCTCCTCCTCCTCCTCCTCCTCCTCTTCTTCTTCTTCTTCTTCTTCTTCTTCTTCTTCTTCTTCTTCTTCTTCTTCTTCTTCTTCCTCCTTGAAACTATTTCTTTAAAAATAACACATACTGAACTCTCTTTGGTCTTCCCCAAATGGTAGGACGTCCCAATATTCTGTAACGTGAAATAAAATGTAGACTGCATGATTTCATTTGCAATAGTTGTATTCTATTTTCTCAGTATGCTTGTTCCAATGGTCTGGCATAGCATAATTAAATTATAGTCAGGATTCCTTGGAATTGGGGATACTGATATGTCCCAGAATGAAGTGGCAAACCCAGAAGACCAGAGAATGGAAGCATCTAGGGCACAGGTGTCAAACTCGTGGCCCTCCAGATGTTATGGACTACAGTTCCCATCATCCTCTGCCAGCATGATGCTGGCAGGGGATGATGGGGACTGTAGTCCATAATATCTGCAGGGCCACGAGTTTGACACCTGTGATCTAGGGCAAGCCGTGATTTAAGAGAAATTGCATCTTTATTATTATTTATTATTATTTATTTTATTAAATTTCTATACCGCCCTTCCCCAAAGGGCTCAGGGCGGTGTCCATCATTCAAACAACAGTTAAAATCCATTCCACCCCAATCCCAGTTAAAACCATATACAAATTATAAAATTCAAAGTCCCGATGGCAATTAAAATTATTTCCCCTTCCCCCTTCCTGCGCGCCCCCCCCCCCACAGGAGGCCAGATTTTTCAACAGAAGTGAGATGTTATCCCGGCTGGCCAAATGCCTGGCGGAACAGGTCCGTTTTACAGGCCCTGCGGAAACTCTGTATGTCCCACAGGGCCCTGATCTCACTTGGGAGCCTGTTCCACCACGTAGGGGCCAGGGCTGTAAAAGCCCTGGCCCTTGTAGAGGCCAGCCGGATCACTTTGGAGCCAGGGATCACCAGGAGGTCCGCCTCCGAGGAGCGGAGGGGCCTAGCAGGGCGATATAGGGAGAGACGGTCCCGTAGGTATGCTGGTCCAAGGCCGGTCCAAGGTTGACTGGTCCAAGGTTTAGAGGGTGCAGTGCCTTTGATAAGATATTTCTGGGAGCAGTCCGCTGCACCAAACCCATAACTGACCCATGAGTGGTTTGGAATTCAAAATAGATACTGAAGCTCATAGGAATGTGATTGCAGAGTCTGTTTAAAGGCACCTCAAGAACTGTCCTCTCCTTTTCCAAACTTCATTCATATATTCCAGCCCAGGGAAAATTGCATGGAATATTTCTAAGCACAAACCCATTTCCAAATGAAAACCTACAGCTTCAAGGTTTATGTACTCAAAACTCAATCCAACAACCTCCTGACCAGCAACACAACTGTTACAATGGGTTTGATCCATTGCCAAGATTGCTTTCCGCAAGAATTTCAACAGGAGTTGGGAACTTTGCAAATACCTCCTATCAAAATAAGGCTAACTCCACTGGGCAAGGTTTTGCCCACTCTCCTGAAACATAGGGCAAGTGGCACATGAAGGAACAGTGCTGAGAATATCCACAAGTGGCATGTCAGGTGCCACAGGTGGTCCTTGAGCCAATGAGTAGGTATTACTGCCTTGATGTGATTGTAGATCTTAGTTCCTTCCCTTCCATAGGTGCCTTAAAATCACTGAAGCCAATGGGTCTCAGATAGCATTCTATTAACATTAATTCACCCCAGAGATAACTTGAACTGTCCAAATATAGCACAGAGGCCATGTTTCTGGGACAGGCTATCCATGGCTTGAACAAGATAACAGGATATTTATATTAGTGTCAGGATGTGTGCTTCTGTGGGTGCGCTGAAGGCATCTGCCTACTCAGAGATTTCTAGGTTGAAAAGAGCAATTGCCAAAGATGTTTTGTCAGACGGCGCATTCTTGCTGACACCTCATTTCCTTTCCCTTCTTTAGCAGGGAAGGTATAATCAGCATTTACGGCTAACTAACCCTTCCTTCCTGTGGCAGCAGATGGAAGCAACAAAACACCACCGGTAAAGGGATTATTAGCATTGACAGCCAGCCTTCGGAACACTCCGGTCATTAACTGAGCCCTGTAAACTGCAAGTTATTAGAACAGCTAACTGCAGTCAGTATTAAAACACAGCAACAGAAAACAAAGCAAATCAGTGTGGTGGAGGAAATGATAAATGTAGGCCTTTGCTATTGATGTCACAGGAGAATAAAATACCTGAAAATGTAAACCACGCTCTGGCTAGTATAAGTAACAACAGGCTGCCTTTACTCTTTTGACAGTTCGCCATTGTTCCGAACTGTATTTGGGTTTTGGCTGTAAAAGCAACGATTCATTTGAGACATAGGGGTGAATAACAATTGTCTTAGAACATAAGAACATCAGAACTAGCCTGCTGGATCAGACCAGAGTCCATCTAGTCCAGCATTCTGCTACTCGCAGTGGCCCACCAGGTGCCTTTGGGAGCTCATGTGCAGGAGGTGAAAGCAATGGCCTTCTGCTGCTGCTGCTCCCGAGCACCTGGTCTGCTAAGGCATTTGCAATCTGAGATCAAGGAGGATCAAGATTGGTAGCCATAGATTGACTTCTCCTCCATAAATCTGTCCAAGCCCTTTTTAAAGCTATCCAGGTTAGTGGCCATCACCACCTCCTGTGGCAGCATATTCCAAACACCAATCACACGTTGTGTGAAGAAGTGTTTCCTTTTATTAGTCCTAATCCTTTCCCCCAGCATTTTCAATGAATGCCCCCTGGTTCTTCAGGCAAGAGGACTTCTGGAGGACGTGGAATGAGGAAGAAGAATGGGTGGTCTTATCTTAACCTTCTTTGCCGTGCACCTCGTAAAACACAGAGATGACCATTCCGTTGCTGAGCAGGAAGAAGAGCGGCCACTTTAATAGGCATTCATGGGCAAGGTGCCCTGATCACAGGACAATACGCAGTGGGTGTTCGAGAGCATCTATTCTGGGGCCGGTTAACGCACAGCAATTAGTCCTTCGCCTCCAGGAGCATTAGAAGCACATGTAATTAAAACCGAAACCTTAAAACGTATAGACTATTCCCACCCCCAAGTCCAACTTGATTAATAAGGTTTAGGTTTATCTTCGCTCTTAATTGAGGGTAAAGAGCTGTTCTAACCCAGTCATACAGAAATTGCCATCAAAGAATTATTACTGAAGAGCCGCTGTCAAAGTGAAGATAATTAATCTCAGATGGGGAGGGGAACCCTTTCGCTAACTTTAAAAAAAAAAGGCATTTTTGCTAAGGGAGATATTAAATCTACCATCACTTATATCCTTGAAAGGAAAGGTGAAGGAAAAGAGCGCACACTTTCTTTGACAGCGTCTTCAATCTACTACATGTTGGGAGTTGGGGAATTCCTCTCTCAAGAAACGATGGGGCAATTGGGAGGCCCAATTAACCTTAGCCGTAACAAACTGAAGGCTGGATCGCACTGCCGTTTTATTGTAAAATTAATCAGATTTTCAAATATGCCAGATTCATCTCGGGCATGCAGCAACTAGGTTTAAAGGATCAGGCCAGAAACAGAGACCAAATTGTGAACTGGCTTCCACTGATTTTCAACAAACTCGCCTATGTTGGATTGAGGCTTAAGACTACAATCACGTGTCCCATTATGCTGTTCTTAGTTCCATAGAAAGACAGGCTAAAGGTACCTGTCGGAGGCATGTCCGTTGAAAGCAGTGGGACCACCTGCACAAACACGTGAAATTCTGTAACAAAACTTTTTTTGCTAACGATAATTATAGTCAAAGAAAACTTGCTTTGAGGCTTTTTAAAGAACAAGACAAAATGCTCAAAGCCTGAACACACCATGGCCCTTTCCGCATGACCAAAATAAAATGTTTTGAGGCAGGAAATAAAAGATTTCCTCCAAGGAGTTCTGCATGGTTTTTACCCCAAAACATTTTATTTTCAGCTTCAAAATGTTTTATATGCATCCTGTATTTTAGGCTCATTCCGCACATGCAGAATAATGCACTTTCAAACTGCTTTCAGTGAAGCTGTGTGGAATAGCAAAATCCACTTGCAAACAGTTGTGAAAGTGGTTTGAAAATGGGTGAAGTGTGGTTTGTTAAGGGTTAGTTTAGCAGTATTAGTCCTGATGCTAGTTGCCTGCATCTGTGGCTGGCATCTTCAGAGGATCAGATGATCAGATGATCCTCTGAAGATGCCAGCCACAGATGCAGGCGAAACGTCAGGAGAGAATGCTGCTAGAACACGGCCATACAGCCCGGAAACCACACAGCACCCCAGTGATTCCGGCCGTGAAAGCCTTCAACAATACATTGGTTTGAAAACACATTATTTTGCATGTGTGGAAAGGGGCCTTAGTGACTGTTCTTGTAACGTTTTCAAAACATTTTCACTCTCTGCACGTACCTTTTAAAAAATTTTTACAAGTCTCTCTTCAGTCCCTGGACATTCTCTTTGGTGTTTTTTTCTGAGCTTGCTCCATAGCCTCCCCTATTTATTTCCATCATGGGTGTGTGTGTGTGATTTCTTTGAAGCTATGTAGACATCCCAAAGGGAGAATTGCAGCACAAGGCTATGAAGCATCAAAACTACAAATCCATGGAGAAGACAAAATAAAATGGAAGAATCACAAAATGGCAGCCAAGAAGCGTTTCAAGGGGTTGAGTGTGGACAAACAGGAAAGATTAAAAACGTTTTGCAAACGTTTTCAGTGACTTGTGTAGAAATGGCCGACGCCAAAATCAATCCTGCTTTCCAAAGAGTGGTAGAGGGAAGAGAAACAGCTGAATTCACCATCCCTTGAGCCAGATAACTCGGAAGTACAACAGTGTGATATATCTCCCCACGCAAACTAGAATGAATGAAATGCAAGATGTAGTAGTAACTATGGTTGATGACAAAGACTTTATGATAAGAACATTGAATCAAAAATGGGAGAAGGAAGGTTTTCTAGACACTGGGAAAACTGAAAATTTAATAGACAGTTGGAAAAATATAAAAATTGAGAAATATATGGAGTTGGAAAGAAAAGTGATATTGAAATGGTATAGAGCACCAAAACAACTAGCATATATGATGAAAGGACTTAGTCCTAAATGCTGGCACTGTGGAGACCAGGAGGCATATTATAGCCATATGTGGACGGAATGTATAGAAGTGAAAAAATTTTGGACAACCGTAATGTTATATATCGAGAAACTGGTGAAGATTAATATTGGGATAAATAATGATTTAATGTTCATGGGTGTAATGGAGGATAGAAGGGTAGATAAAAAAATATAGCTATATGTATAAAATAATGATCAAAGCAGCACATGCAACAATAGCTTTAGGCAGGAAAGAAAAGAAAAAATGGACAATCCAGAAATGGTTGGAATATATCTGGGAACAAGTGACACTGGACATTTTCGATATAGTAACAAAAAATAAACTGTGGCAAGATAAACAGGGCGAAATTTTGAAGATATGGACAATATATGCGGACTGGATGAAAGAAGCTGGAGTCAATGAGGAGATATGGGAGAAGAGATTACAAAGAATGAACTTACTGCTGTTTGTTTGATAAAACTATGAAGAAAATACAGGGGGGAAGGGGGGAAAGGGGAAAATGTATTGTTTGAAAACGAATGAAGAAGAGTATTAATATAAAATGGAATATTCAAATGATACAATAAATTTTTTTTTAAAAAAAGATATAGTAGTAACTGGTCAGAGACTTTAAACAGCAACGCAGAGCACTGTATGTGAAAAACAACTAGCAGGAGATACTCTTTCATATTTATTGGTGGAATCAGTTACTACCCAGAGCGGTCAATTGTCTTGATCAGGGGTCCCCAGTATGGTGCCCATGGGTGAGGTGGCGCTCGCCAGCACTTTTCCCGAAGCCTGCCAAGTGTTTTTAGAAAGTGGGTGGAGCCAGGTGGAGCTTCTGCCCAGCGCTGGGGATTTGATTGGCTGTGCAGTTTTTTTAAAAAAATGTTGCTATAATGTGGTTGCTGCCACCACATTATAAGGATCTTCACTGTGTGACTAAAGGTTAGCTGCAGCACCCGATATATGAGTGGCTCCACCACCTGCAGCAGTGGGTTGCCAGCTCTGGGTTGAGAAATACCTGAAGATTTGGGGGATGAAGTCTGGGGAGCATAAGGTTTGGGAAGAGGAGGGACCTCAGCAGGGTACAATACCCTTGAATCCACCCTCCAAAGCAGCCATTTTCTCCAAGAGAACTGATCTTATAATGGTGGGAGATCTTTAGTTGCCGCCTGAGGGTTGGCAGCAGCCATTTTCCAGCTGTGTCCGCCATGTTGTGTCAGAATTCCAAAAGCACCTGCAGACTCAAAAATGTTGGGGACTTGTGCATGAGAGACTTTACATCAGTGGTTCTCAACCTGTGGGTCGCGACCCCTTTGGGGGTCGAACGACCCTTTCACAGAGATTGCCTAAGACCAGGGGTCTGCAACCTGCGGCTGGCAGGTTGCAATTGGCCATGCAATTGGCCATGCTGGCAGGGGCTAATGGGAATTGTAGTCCATGAACATCTGGAGAGCCACAGGTTGCAGATCCCTGCCTAAGACCATTGGAAAATGGTCTATATATATTATATATATTTACCAATTTTATGGTTGGGGGTCACCACAACATGAGGAACTGTACTGAAGGGTTGCGGCATTAGGAAGGTTGAGAACCACTGCTTTACATGGTCTACAAGGGCCCTGTCTGATGAGGGCTGGTGGGATTTGCCAGAACTGATGGACTGTGTGCACGGCTTACCTCTACTGTGTGTACTGGCATCCCTCTGTGCTTTGGGATTTCAGCACATGTGATACAAATAGCTATATCATATATCATACCCTAGATAGCACTTTGTCTTGAGAAACCCAGTACAGATGGCTAGGCAGTGAATGGCCATAGATAGCATTGGAGGGCTGTGCCTATGTGTTTGCTCCCTCCACCGGTGCAAGGGGACATCGATGCATGGGTGAACGAGCTGGGGCGTTCCTGGGGGTGGAGTCAACATTAGTTGGCTTCCACGAGTGTTCCAGACTGGGAACGTCAACCCCCCACCCCGACCTTCAGACTTAAAAGGTGCAGTGTAAGCCATTATCACCAATGAGTGGTGAGAGGTATTTCCAGTTCCCCTCTCTTTTGTGTGACCCAAAGCCACTTTGGAGGTAGTGTGGCCCAAAGCCATTGCTTTTGCTGCCTGGCCTCCTTTCGCTGCATCCCTCCCCCTCCACCCAATTTGGATTGTGCTATTAATCACCAACATCTGTAATTCTCAAGAGATAAGAATGGCAGCAGTTTCACAACAAATGCATCCTGACTGCTGGAAGAACACCAGGTAGCTATTAACTGAATAAATTAAATACAACAGACAACCGGTGTGGTAACAATACAAAAGGGCAAACAGCTTGAATCTGTGAAGAAATAAAATTTTAATCCAAAGGGAAAGGAAATAGCAACTGAGATTTTGGGAATGATATTACATGGAAAATATGCAGCAAGTTCAAGAAGACTTCATATATATATATATATATATATATATATGTTCTTTCTTGGAAATGTGACTAAAAATGAACAGCTTGGAAATGTAAGAAGGAAAATAAGAACAATTTGGCCCTCTTTATAATTTTTTTTCTTTGCTTTAATAAATCGGGATGTTTTTAGGAAATGCTGACTCCAGACATTTTTGGCTCTCTCAACAGCACTTTAATAAAGTCTGGGAAATAAACTTCACAGCAAAACCTCGGGTGTTCAATTAGTTTAAAATGGTGTAGGGTAGAGAAACGGAGATAATGAAATTATAAGGATAATGGTGGCTTAATGTTTTGTGGCTCACACGAGATTTATGTGCTCCAATATAACCTCAAGCTACACATATGGCATGATTTTAAAAAACCCATATAGAACAGAATAGATTCCTGGCCGGAGAAAGAAGGGAGGTTGGTGGGCTTTGAATGCATAAAAGTATCTTAGCAAAGCTTTTGCGTGGATACAGTTGAGCAGCTACAAAAGGCTTTAGTTTTGTTTTTGTGTGCAAACCCTCCGTCCCTCTCTGTCCTCTCCTCTTCAGACATGAATAACATTCGTTTTACAGCATCTAAATGGAACAAGACTTATTGCACAAGATCTGTTTCCTCCCCCATGTAAATTGGGCTCACAGGGAATACCACTGCAAACCACAAGTCTAGGGGAAATAAAGACAATTGTGAAAATATGCCTGGCCCCTTCCCAAATGTCCATTAAGCAAAGAGAGGGGTTCCATTTTTTTTTGTAGTGGAAAGTCTGAAGTCCAAAGGGAGTTGAGAACTGAATGTATGCGCATGAGAGAGACAGAACAACAGAAAACTCCGGGCGGTATGCGGGTCCAAAACGGAAGAAAAAACCCAGATGTTTTGGCTTTCTAATGCCTGATTGTGAGAGGCTCATTACAGAACCAGTTGGTTCTGGAACAGTCTTTTAAGAGGAGCGCAGCCCGTAAGCCAAGGACATTGGCCAAATATCATCTGACTGTGGACACGTGCACAAGATAGATGCTACAAAATATGGAGGCTCCTTGCTTTCACCAAGCAGTCCATCAGTTGTGGCTTTCTCCCCCCCACCGCCCCCCTCTCTCTGCAATTCTCAGTCCTGTGTTTTGCCTGAATAAGTTAGCGCCAAAATCTTCTGTGTATTGTCTTGGGAAGATGAGAAGCTCGGTACGAACGGCCGGGAGTTATTTTATCTTGATTTGCTCAAGAAGTAAATATATATATATATATTTTAGAAAAAGAGTCAAGAATTTTTATGCCTGAAAAAAAGTATGTGTGGTTTTACCTAAAATAGATGGAGTACCCTGAGAGAAGATTCAATTGTTAGGGATCTCTGTTCTACAACAGCTCAAATTTGAAGAGCTAAGCAAGGCACCTCAAAGGAATTCATCAGCACTTACTTCTCCCTGAAAAGCTGCCACTGTGTTTTGTGTCTGTGTACATGTAGGGAGGAATCTCTTGTGTGATCTGCAGCCCAGCATGAAAGACTGACAGGGAGACGAAGCACTTGTATACCTAGGCACACAAAAGGGTCTACTGATTCACAACATTGTCTCAGTAAACACTGGGAGATTTGGGGGCAGTGCCTGAGCAGGATGTGATGTCACTCCTGGGTGATGCTCCAGGTTGCTACAATAGATTCTTGGGGAAATTGCTGAAGCCTCGGTCCGACTCGTCGGGCTGAAAGTGCCGACGTAGGTCGATTCCTCCATTACTCCCCACAGCAGCCGAGGTCATCCTGCGGGAGCCGAGCTCAGAGGACGGGATCACCTCAGCGCGCCATTCGCTCCTCGTCCCTGATAGGCTGCTGCGAGGCGGCGGGAATGCGAGTGTGCGAGTTTTTTCTTTTTCCATTTCGTTGCTATGAGCAGCGTGTAATCTGCCCTCTGTTAATGCGTATGGCCGTCGCTTCTATACAGAAGCAGGGAGGGAAAGGTGCGCTTTTTACCGACGCGAGTCTCCCATTCTGCGCATGCCCAAGACTTTCGTCTGTGATTGGCTGAACGGGCGAATCAAGGCGACGGAGATTCCCCACTTTCCCAGCTTCAACCTGGGTTCGCCAAAAAAACTGTACCTCCCTGGTGGAGTTGGAAATTTAATGGCAGGACAGAACAGAGCAGGAACTGACCCGCATGGAACTTGCCGGATGTGGGGAGTACCTAGGTGGAACCTAGGTCGAGTTAGAGAGTGTGGAATCGCTCTAAGTAGTGGCCTGTTTTTCAATACCTAGGGAAATTGCAACTGGAGGTGGGTAAATACCCAGCTCTAAGGATCCCAGTCTACAAGGAGACCTGTGAAATTTGGACAGGGGCCATTGTGAGCAGGGTTACCAACTTGGGGTTGGGAAATTCATGGTGGTTTGAGGGTGGATCCTGGGAAGAGTGGGATTTGGGGAAGGACCTCCGCAGAGTACAGTGCCATGGATTCCGTCTTCCAAAGCAGCCATTTCCTCCAGGGGATCTTTGTAATCTTCAGGCTCAAGAGAAATCTAGGCCAAGGGTGGTAGCCTCCAGGTGGTAGCTGGAGATCGTCTGCTATTGCAACTGATCTCCAAGCAACAGAGATCAGTTCACCTGGAGGAAATAACCGCTTTGGAAGGTGGATTGTAGGACATGATACCCCATTGAAATACCCCCCTCTCCAAACCCTGGCCTCCTCTGACCTCACCCCCCCCCCAAAAAAATATCCAACCTGGAGCAGGCAACCTTATCAAGGCTCCACTTAGAGGATCTGAAATCACTTGTGGCTCTAAGTTTTGTCCCTTTCCCAAGAATCTATGCTGCATATCTAATTGCTGGTTGGTTACCTGAGCATGGAATTATCTGTGATGATAAAACTATTGTATCATATGGCAGAGAATCAACCTGTGAAGTGCCTTGGAGAGCAAGTAAGGGAGATTGGTAGGAGAAGTTGGCCGAGCATAGAAATATAATGCAAAAAATATCCTCTGGTTGAACCAGACAGAAGAATGCTGAAGGATTCAAAAAACCCACGGTTGGATGGATAAAGAGCGAACAAAGATTTCCTTGATCAAAGAGACATGGCATTGATCCAATGTTCAGTTTTCTCATGATGTTATCAGCGCATAAAAAGGAAGCACGGCTTTGAAATTTATTTGCATAATCTCACATTTGCCAGGTTGTGAAAATCATTTGCTGCTCGGCATTTTCAAACAATGCCATCAGCATATAAGGAAGGGTGCCATACAAAGGAAGTGAATGCCTATGTAGATGCGATTCTCGAGAGACCAAAGACATTGGCTGTTATTGTCTGTACTATTCAATCTATGTACATAATCAAGGAGGAACGTCTTTGATGAAACCGGGCAGGTTCGTTAAAGCAAATGGCTAAGTAATGCTTGTCCCAGAAACAGAGGGGAAAGCATTTCACAAACCAAATTGCCTTTTGCGGCGGTTTGTGTGAGGGTGCGTGCTGTCAAGTCACAGTTGATGCATGGCAAGATATTCAGAAGTGGTTCGCCACTGCCTACCGTCACATGGACTGAGGGAGTTCTGAGAGGACTGTGACTGGCCCAAGGTCACCCAGCAGCCTTCATGTGGAGGACTGAGGAATTGAGTTGGTTCTCCAAATCAGAGTTTATGGCTACCAATCTTGATCCTCTTTGATCTGAGATTGCAAATGCCTTAACAGTCCAGGTGCTCGGGAGCAACAGCCGCAGAAGGCCATTGCTTTCACATCCTGCATGTGAGCTCCCAAAGGCACCTGGTGGGCCACTGCGAGTAGCAGAGGGCTGGACTAGATGGACTCTGGTCTGATCCAGCAGGCTTGTTCTTATGTTCTTATGTAGAGTCCACTGCTCTTAACCACTACGCTGCCCTGCAGTGGTGACCTTAATACAAAGAACAGGATGTTCTAATGCATATTTTAAATTGAAGGAGGGATACACTGCAACTAAACGAGACACAAACCGTACTGATCAGGGACTAGTTTTGTATTCATGATGGTCATTTGGATGATAGACATTCAGAATTCACCTTCAAATCAGCGGATATTTATTTTGGAAAAACAAGGATTGCCATTCCCAAATAGGAGTTGAGAATCCAACTTCTGTTGCTCAGCTCCTGTGGCCCCACTGGTGAAAGAAAATATTTTAAAACACTGATTTCAGCTGGGTTGCTGTCATTCCTAGACTTTCGGGTGAATCCTAGGGCTACCCTACATCACTTCCAGGTTTTACCCAGAAGTGATGCAGCCAACATCGTGCATGTCCTGAAGTCCCGCCTCCAGCTCTCCCACTGGTTGTGAGGTCATCAGAAGACATAATTGATTGGGAAGCAGGAGTGAAGGTCTGCATGTATGTGTGTGAATGGACCTGGCCCACCCACTTTAGCAGAGGGAGGGGAGGGGTGGCATGCAAGGGAGGGGAGTGAGTGAGGGGTGACATGCAAGGGAGGGGAGTGAGTGAGGGGTGGCATGCAAGGGAGGGGAGGGAGGGGAGGGATGGCATGCAAGGGAGGGGAGGGAGTGAGGCGTGGCATGCAAGGGAGGGGAGGGAAGGGGTGGCATGCAAGGGAGGGGAGTGAGTGAGAGGTGGCATGCAAGGGAGGGGAGGGAGTTAGGGGTGGCATGCAAGGGAGGGGAGGGAAGGGGGTCTGGCATCTGGACCTGGCCCACCCACCCTAGTGGAAGGAGGGGAGGGGGAGAAAAAATAGTTGGTGAGCCAGAATGAATGCAGCCATGGGATGCTTGAATTAACACATTGAACTTTCAGATGGAAGTGCTAAAAAATTCAGACTAGTTGCTTTCACCACTTCCCAAACGTCGGTATGATTAGCTCACGTGGTTTCTGATTCTGACTTGTTTTTGCGGGCACTAAAATAACCCAAATAATAATATAAGCAATTAGCCATAATGGGTGAATAGTTCCATTTTGGCCTCTGCCAGTACTAACTAATGATGGGGGGAAATCTAAGTTTAAATAAATATCCTGAACTTTTTTTTTTTAAAAAAAATTGATTTCAGTTCTCCTGAGTGGTCAAAATGTCTTGCCAGATTAACTTTTCATATGACTTTTTCCCCCCTTCTTCTCTCAACCCTGGAGCCTTCTGAAAACAAACCCCAACGCTTGGCAAAGGATTACCCAAACATTTTCAAACTGCAGACATAAAAGGTAGAGCTTGAGTCATATTTCACTGAGCCAGGTTTGACAGTGTTTTTGCTAAACTTAGGAAGCAGTCTTCAGTCCAACTCCCAGAGCACTCGCTTTACTAAATCAGCCCCCAGATCGGTTCCAGTGTAGGACCCTTCGATCACGAAAGGTGAAAGCAATTACTCCCATGGTAATTATTGAGAAAACATGGAATAACTTATTTTAGGAAGCAGCCGCCTGGCCCTGACTACACAGTGGCTTCTCATTTATCAAAGGAAAATTGCTCCAAAAAGAAGGAGAATTCCACAGTCGTGAGCCAACCTCAGAAAGTTATTGCAAAACAAGCCCTGAATTCATTGTCATCCGCTTCTGGATGTAACATGCACATTTTTAAAAAAAAACATTGGTGCAATATGCCCGTTTCTCTTTTTTCTTACATTTTCTGTCTTGTTCACAACCAGAACCGACCCACTGTTCGGTATTTTTAAAGAGACAATAATTCTGTTATCATTTGATGGTAGAACAAGAAGAGCTGGGTTTTTATACTTCACTCTTCTCTACCTTCAAGGAGTCTCAAAGTGGCTTAAAATCACCTTTCTTCCCCCTTCCCAAATTCACCTTGCCAGGTAGATGGGGCTGAGAGAGTTCTGAGAGAACTGTGACTAGCCCATGGTCACCCAGCAGGCTTCTCATGGCAAAGGATGCAGTTTGAGTACACCAGGCCGATAGTTCTGACTGATGCTATATTGTTATGGCTTTGAGAGGGCACGTCATCGGGTCAAACTGTGAGCTAATGGGACCGCATTACCCCATATGTCCCTACTCGGCCTCTGCGCTCAGCAGAGGCCAATTTGCTGGTGGTTCCTGGCCCCTCAGTGATGCGGCTGACCTCAACTCTGGCCAGGTGGAACACCCTTCCTCCAGCTGTCCGGGCCCTGCGGGATCTTGGTGAATTCCGCAGGGCCTGTAAGACTGAGTTGTTCCACCGGGCCTTTGGAGTGTCCAGCCGCTGATTGAAGTGTCCTTTTATTCCTCCAGCTCAGAGTTCCCTTTGCCATCTACGGGACCCACTTTTTCGTTTTCTGCTTCCCCCTTTGGGAGGGTTTTAATTGGGGTTTATTGCGTGACGCCATCTTTGTTAATTTTACCGCTGTGTTTCAATTTTAATGGGGTTTTGTTTGTATGTGCTGTAAGAAGAAACTATGTTGCGCACCGCCCAGAGCCCTTCGGGGGTAGGGTGGTATACAAAACCCATAAACAAATAAAAAATAAATAAACCTGGTCTGTAGGATAGCGTTCCTTCCTTCCTCCCCCCTTTCCCTCAACTTGCAAAAAGTAAAACTGGCAATTTTTTTAAAAAAATCCTTAATGGGATCACACTGCTCTTTCCTCACACTGTCAACCTCACTTAATTTTCTATGTGCCATTAACATGTCTAATGCATATGTCAAGCACGAGCCCGATACGAGGTGGGCAAACAGAACATTGTACGAAGGCGGAAATGTGTTAAAACAATTGAGCAAGCGAGGAGTAAAAGTTGGTTTGTCTGGCCATATGGTACAGTGTTTAATTTCCCGTCATGGAAGAACGTGGCTGTCATAGGGGGGAAAAAAAAGATGATGAATAAATTTACTTGGGGAAACATATTATAATGAAGAATGGCTTTCCGGGGGAAGCAAACGGAGGAATTTAGACTCTGAAAGGGAAGCATATGGGAGGCATTAAGATGTAAATAAGAATAGCAGGGCAGTGGGCTTGAAAGAATGAAAGACGGGGAGAGGGAAACAAGGTGATCTCTCTTACCAGGCCAGCTATGAATGAAACATGTTGGGCTGAACTATGAAAATGAGAAATAGCTTTTATAATGGAAGACAGGGAGTGGGAGAAGGTTAATAGATAGTTATGGAGTCATTGACATTCTTAATACTTGTAGCAGAAAAAGGGAGTCCGTCTCAGGGTCTGAACACACATAATATGAGGATCTGTGATTGGATTTCCTAAAATGTAGCTTTAAATTTTTAAAGCAGCCATGGGTGAGGGCAGATTTTCCTTGGGGTCGCAAGGAGGACATCACCTGCTCATTTTAGAAATGCTATCAGCACACAGAAATGGGAAATCCCAGGGGGTGGGGGGGGGGGATGGGAAAATTCAAGAAAAAAATGAAACATTTTTTCCAGGACTTTCCAGGTTTTCCAGTGGAGAAATTAAGAAATTTTGGAGACCACTGGAAGGGGGAAAAACATTTTTTTTAAATGAAGGAAATGCTTTTTAGGACATTGGTTGATTCCCTCAAAATGTGGTGTATAACATTTTGTATGAGATATCTTACAGCAAGAAATTGTGATAATTCTTACATATATTACATATACAACGGGGTTTTGAACTGCAAATAATTTTGCCAATAATTAATATTCTGTAATGTGCTACTGTGTTTCCCCGAAAATAAGACAGTGTCTTGTATTAATTTTTGCTCCAAAAGATGCATTAGGTCTTATTTTCAGAGGATGTCTTATTTTTTGCACACACACACACACCCAAGTGACCAGATCAGCTGCGCCGGGGAATCTATAACTAGGGCTTATTTTTGGAGTAGGCTTATATTTCAAGCAACCTCCAAAAATCCTGAAAAATCATGCTAGGGCTTATTTTCGGGGTAGGTCTTATTTTCGGGGAAACAGGGTAGATGATACTATATTATACAAACATTTTCATAGTCCTACCCATTGTGAATGAGAATGTTTCTGTCCAAACAT
Source organism: Sphaerodactylus townsendi (assembly GCF_021028975.2). NCBI lineage: Eukaryota > Metazoa > Chordata > Lepidosauria > Squamata > Sphaerodactylidae > Sphaerodactylus > Sphaerodactylus townsendi. Next base: position 18,636,508 of record NC_059426.1, on the reverse strand, counting down.
TACACTTCCTTTCTTACAAAATTTGTTTTTTTGTTTTCAAGTGTATTTGTTCCTATGGCAAAAAATTAAGATGCATGTGCTAAGGTAGCATAGGGTGCAGCAGTTTGCCGCACTCTCTCTCTTTCTCTAAGTATTGGATTTATGCACAAGTTGCTTGTAGAAAACAAATCCTAGACTGGAGTTACAGAGTTACACTCTGCTTAACTTCTCTAATCTGGAGAACTGGATTTAATTCCCCACTCCTCCACATGAGTGACTGACTCTTATCTAGTAAACCAGATTTGTTTCCCTGCTCCTACATACGAAGCCTGCTGGGTGGTCTTGGATTAGCTAGTCACAGTTCTCTCCGAACTCTCTCAACCCACCTACCTCACAAGGTGTCTGATGTGAGCAGTGACATAGCGCCCATGGGGCATGGGGGCGTGATGCCTGGGCGGAGCAGTGGTGGAGGCGTGGCCGGGCTGCCGAGGGGGCATGGTGAGGTTTTTTGGGTGGGCATTCCGGGGCATTCCGAGGTGGAGGCAGGTGATGCTGTGGCAGAGGTGCAGAGTGTGCACGCGCCCCGGGTGCAGTTTTCCCTCGCTCCGCCTCTGGATGTGAGGAGAGGAAGGGAAAGGAGTTTGTAAGGTGCCACTTGGGACCTAGTGCCTGCCTAGTTCTCTCCCCAAGGCACTAGGACTCACGAGGAGCATTCTAGAACAAAGACGGTCCATCATGTGGTGGATTAATATACAATTCTACTTTTATCTTTTGGTGGAAAAGAGTAAGATCAATCTATTCAGGGTGATCTAGGACACAACTATCTGGTAAATAACATCCCAGTAAAACTAAGTTAAGAGGGTGCAGGACATTTTTTCCCTCAAGGTTGTTGGCAACTTTATCATAGAATCATAGAGTTGGAAGAGACCACAAGGGCCATCAAGTCCAACCCCCTGCCATGCAGGAACACACAACCAAAACACTCCTGACATATGATCATCCAGCCTCTGTTTAAAAACCTCCAAAGAAGGAGCCTCCACCACTCTCTGAAGCAGTGAATTCCACTGTCGAACAGCCTTGACGGTCAGAAAGTTCTTCCTAATGTTTAAGTGGAATCTCTTTTCCTGCACCTTGAATCTATTACTCCAATGTCCTAGTCTCTGAGGCAGCAGAGAACAAGCTTGCACCTTCTTCAACATGACATGACATCCCTTCAAATATTTAAACATGTCCCTCCTTAGCCTTCGCTTCTCCAGACTAAACATCCCCAGCTCCCTAAGTCTCTCTTTGTAGGGCACAGTTTCCAGACCTTTTACCAATTTGGTTGCCCTCTTCTGGACACGTTCCAGCTTATTAATATCTTTCTTAAATTGCAGTGCCCAGAACTGAACACAGTACTCTAGGTGAGGTCTGACTAATGTGGAACAATGCAGAGCAAAGCGGTACAATTACTTCCCTCAGTCTAGACACTAAACTCTTATTGATGCATCCCAGAATTGCATTGGCTTTCTTGACTGCCATATCACACTGCTGACTCCTGTTCAGTTTGTGATCTAAGACTCCCGCATCCCTTTCACATGTACTGTTGTCAAGCCACACTCATCCTATATCTGTGCATTTCATTTTTTCTGCCTAAGTGCAGAATCTTACATTTATCTCTGTTGAAATTCATTTTGTTAGTTTTGGGCCAGCTCTCTAATCTGTCCAGATCATTTTTGAATCCTGCCCCTGTCCTCCAGGGTATTAGCTACCACTCCTAATTTGGTATCATCTGCAAATCTGATTAACATGTCCTCTATTTCATTATCCAAGTCAGTGATAAAAATCTTGAATAGCACTGGGCCCAGGACAGAACCCCGGGGCACTCCACTACTCTCTAGGATGAAAATGAGCCATTGACGAGCACTCTTTGTGTTCGGGCAGCCAACCAATTACAAATCTATCTAACAGTTGCATTGTCTAGTCCACATCTTTCCAGCTTACTCACAAGAATATCATGGGGCACCTTGTTAAAGGCATTACTAAAATCGAGGTATGCTACATCCACAGCATTCCCTTCCCTTTTTCACTCTATCAAAACAGGAGATAAGATTAGTCTGGCGTGACTTATTTTTGAAAATCCCATGTTGATTTTCAGTGACCACATTATTCCCTTCCAAGTGTTTACGGACTGTCTCCTTAATGATTTGCTCTAGAATCTTTCCTGGTATTGATATCAGGCTGACTGGGCGGTAGTTGTTTGGGTTCTCTTTTTTCCCCTTTTTGAAGACCAGGATAACATTAACTCTCCTCCAGTCCACTGGGACTTCTCCTGTTCTCCAGGAGTTAATCAGGCTATCATTGTTGGTTAGGAGCAAATCTAAAACAGCCAATCCCCTTGTTGCCTTATCCACCTTCTGAACCATGAAATTATCTGCAAGGCAAGTGAGGAAATTGTGGGACCTGGTATCCTTGGCATAACTTGACGCTCAGCAAATATCTGGATAATTGAAACCCCCCATTAGTACTGTTTCTCCTCTTTGTGAATTTCAAGTTTGATCATCTGCTCCAAGAAGGCTTCATCCAACTCTTCAGTCTGGCTTGGGGGTCTGTAATAGACCCCCACAATGAGATCACTGTTGTTTTTCTCCTCCTTAATTTTTACCCAGATGCGCGCAACCTGGTTCCCAGTCATGGACCTGCTCACAGGTGTAATCATCCCTGACATATAGTGCTACACCTTCACCTATCCTAGTCAATCTATTTCTCTGGAATATGTTGTCCCTCTCAATTATTGGTATTACATTCCAGTCATGAGATTCATCCCATCAGGTTTCAGTGATTCCTTTATATCATATTTATTATGCTGTGATAAGAGTTTCAGTTCATCCTGTTTATTATCCATGCTTTGTGCATTGATGTAGAGACATCTAAGGCTTTGGTTCATGCCTTGAGGGTGCTTATTTAAGGTTTTATTCCCCTAACTGCTGCGTTTTTTAACTAGTTGCTCAGTTCTCTCTATAACTTTCAGCCTGTTCTCTCTAGCACTAGGTGAACTCTTTCCCACTTGATATTGTCTCCCCCACTTCACTCAGTTTAAAGCCCTCCTGTTAAGGTTTGTCAATCTCATAGCAAAAAAAGCTCTTCCCTATAGCTGTGAGGTGTAACCCATCCCTTGTCAGTAGTCCCTCTTTGTGCAACCGCAAACCATGGTCCAAGAAGCCAAAACGTTCTTGGCGGCACCACCAGTGGTGGGATCCAAAAATTTTAGTAACAGGTTCCCATGATGGTGGACTGGGCGGGGCACGACGGGGGCGTGGTCGGGCATTCCAGGGGTGGGGCATTCCTGGGCGGGGCTGTGGCAAGGACGCAGCCGCTGCGCCGGTCCTTGGGTGGGAAACAAATGCACGCAGGCACAGGCTGCCACGCACACTGGTGCACCTCCTGCTAGACTGCTTCAAGTTCTGCGCGCTACTGCTGAGAGGAGGGGCGTAACTAAGGCAAAAATCACGTGGCAAAATCACCAATTAGTAACCCCCTCTCGGCGCACACAAATAATTAGTAACCCACTCTTGGGAACCTGTGAGAACCTGCGGGATCCCACCTCTGGGCACCACCTGTGAAGCCAATTATTCACTTCCACTATTCTTCTTTCCCGCCTGGCCCCTTGTCCTTCAACTGGAAGTAGGGATGAAATGACAACCTGTGCATCCAGTTCCTCCAGCTTCCTTCCGAGAGCCTGATGTTCAGAAAGCTACCTCTAGCAGTGTCATTTGTTCCGACCCGGATTAAAAAGAAAGGATAACTGTCAGTGGGCTTGACAAGTCTTCTCAGCCTCTCTGTGAAATCACAGATTTTTGCTCCAGGCAGACAGCCCACCTCTCGGTACATCTTGTCAGGTCTGCAAATTGCTGCTTCTGTCCCCCTTAGCAGGAAGTCCCCTACCACCACCACACATCTCCTCTGGGGTTTTGCAGGGTTTCATGGGTTGAACCTTCTGTCACTTGTGCATTTTCTGAAGGCTGACTCCATTCCTCCTGTGCCTGTTCCTTATCCTCATTGGTCGATTCCGCACTTGCGTTATCAACCTAAGTTCAAGCTGCGTTCGACCTAAATGCTCCGCACAACCACTGGGATTGACGTGGTTTTGTACCAGCTTCACCCCGTGTAACGGTCACATTTCCAACTCCAGTTGGGAACTACTACTTTTTCAGGGAACCACACTCGAACTCAGCTCGATTCCAGTAAAGTGCGGAATCTCTGGTGCCAGGAGTCCCCCATTCAGCCAATCACAGCTGAGTGTTTCGGGCATGCGTACAGCTGGCCAATCAAAAAACGCCACCTTTCGTCTCCTCTCCATTCCTGTGTGCTTTTTTTTATAACGTGTGTGGGGATAGACGGAACATGGCCGTAGAACAGTAGCCAATCGGAACGGAGCGGTGAAGAGGCACAGGATGATTCCACCCTCCGAGCTGGGATCAAGCTGGTTGCAGTGGGGGACAACAATGGCTTCAACCTAGGTCAGTACCCTTCTCAGGAAACTGGGTCGAACCTATTTTACTCATGTGCGGAATCGCCCATTGAGAAGGGAGTGAACCTCAAAACGATTCTGTAGTTTCAAGTGCACAGAATTTTCCCTGGTCCTTCTGCTTCTCTTGGTTGCATTTCTCCAATTGCCCACCTCCTCTGTGTGAGAGCTGCCATCCTCCTCAGAGATGTCCCCGGTGTGTTCTCCATCCAGTACCGTCTGCTCCTTTCTGTCCAGGAAAGTCTCGTTCTTCTTAACGTTCTGAAGTGTAGATACTTGTGTTTCAAGCTGCTGTACCTTCTTTTCTAACAAAGTAACCAACTTGTACTTGCTGCAGGTGTGGCTACCTATCCTCTGGCAGAAAAAAAGAACATTCCACAGCTGTTGCAGGTGACAGCAGCAGTGGTGTAGGAAGTTAAGAGCTTGTGTATATAATCTGGAGGAACCGGGTTTGATTGCCGCCTGAGCTGTGGAGGCTTATCTGGGGAATTCAGATTAGCCTGTGCACTCCCACACACGCCAGCTGGGTGACCTTGGGCTAGTCACAGCTTTTGGGAGCTCTCTCAGCCCCACCTACCTCACAGGGTGTTTGTTGTGAGGGGGGAAGGGCAAGGAGATTGTCAGCCCCTTTGAGTCTCCTGCAGGAGAGAAAGGAGGGATATAAATCCAAACTCCTCCTCCTCCTCCTCCTCCTCCTCCTCCTCCTCCTCCTCCTCTTCTTCTTGATGATCCATATTTACGTGTCTTAAGTTCTTCTGAACAGATTTCTGGGCCTCCCTTTCCAGAGTCCCCTTCTACATTTGACCAGCCAAAATCCAAGTTAGCCTTGCTTCTTTATAGCCCAGCTCTGTTTACTGAGCTCCAGACCACGACTTTAGGATTGAAGACTTTTGCTCCTAGTCACTACCTTATGTTTTGCTACCTCCCTGAAGATGGGTCCTGATTGGCAAGAGCTGCTTCTGAGCAAGTCAAAGAGTGAGTGGCAGCGAGTGGCAGTTGATTCAAATTGTTTGAGTGATTGAACAGAATCCCCACCCCTCAACAGCCTGAAGCAAACACACAGCCAACAACAAAGGAACCTCCCACACAGACAAAAGCTTCCCCAAGCGCTTAAAAATAATTTACCTACCCTTTTGCACTGTCATGTGTAGCACGGCCTCAAATCATTGGTGTGCATGTGTGTGGTATGGGGTGTGAGGGGAGTACATGGGAAAACACCTCAGGTTATCAATTTGCTAGGCTTTTAGAAAAGTAGAGGGACTTGGCTTACATCTGTGCATCTTCCAAGAGGCCTGTGGCATTAACCTTCCCCCCACCCCATTTATCTGACTTCCATACTGTATTTGGAGTTGATGAAGATTAGGCGGGGGGGGGGGGAGCATCACATGTAGGAGAACACCTGCAAGAGCTTACAAATTCATTTCCACTGTACCTCTCCCACAGACACAGAAGAACACTTTTGGCTGGAGTGGTGATTTTGGGCTCCATAGGGGAGGGCAAGAACGGGGGCTGAATTTCAAACAGCCACCTTTCACCCTCCACTATGGATTTATTTCCAAGACAATCTCCTAAAGATGAGCTCAGAAAAGGTAGTGTGATTTAGTATCTGAAAGAAAGAAAGAAAGAAAGAAAGAAAGAAAGAAAGAAAGAAAGAAAGAAAGAAAGAAAGAAAGAAAGAAAGAAAGAAAGAAAGAAAGAAAGAAAGAAGGAAAGACAGACAGACAGACAGACAGACAGACAGACAGACAGACTGTCTTGGTAACTTGTTCTTGATGACAAGTCCTGGAAAATCATTGTTGCTCTCGGGAGCCAAGTTCATGGTTACTCGCTCCGTGTGTTTTGTTGGTATGCTGGATATTAACATGGGACCAAGTGAAATACAGTTGGCCAGCTGCAAAAGAATGAACTTACAGCACAATCCAAAATCACTCTCACTGAAACCTAGGGCCTTTCCCCACTCTCCCCAGAAATCTGTTCTGGCCCAGAAATCTGTTCTGAAGAACTTAAAACACCTAAATATGGATCATCAAGAAGAAGAAGAAGAGTTTGGATTTATATCCCCCTTTCTCTCCTGCAGGAGTCTCAAAGGGGCTTACAATCTCCTTGCCCTTCCCCCTATCCCCCCTTTGCTGCGTGCCCTGGCGTCCCCACGGGGTCATCAAAAGGCGCCCTTTGCAAGAGCGCCAGGGATGCCGCGCACTGAGGGGGTGTGGCAGCGTCAGTGTCGGTGCGGCTGCGCTGTTGCTGCCCCTGTCGTGGGGAGTGCCGGGGGACTCCGCACTACTCTCCTCAAGTAGCGCGGGGCTTAAGGTAAGTGGGAAAAGGCCCCTACAGAAATCAATGTGCTTCGACAGGAGTAATGCCGCATAGACTTTGCTCAGTAGATGCTCAAAGACCATTAGAGGGCTGTGAGGGTTCAGGAAGATGTCACAGAGTTCGTTTGTGGCTTCTCCGCCATCCATGTTCCCTCCGTTTTTCAGTGTAGGGACAAATTAGAGGTTTATTAAAATTATGCATGTGGAATAGAGAGGGCACGATTTCTCCCTCTCCCAAGGAGGACTTCCAATGAAACGGATGGGCAACAGATTCAGATGGTCAAGAGAAAATACTCCTTTAAATAGTGAGTGATGAAAGTGTGGAATTTGGGATCCTCTGAAGATGCCAGCCACAGATGCAGGCGAAACGTCAGGAGAGAATGCTGCTAGAACACGGCCATACAGCCCGGAAACCACACAGCACCCCAGTGATTCCGGCCGTGAAAGCCTTCGACAGTGTGGAATTTGCTGCCAGAAAATGACCACAGGCATAGATGGCTTCAAAAGGGGGAGTGAACAGATTCTCCTCTGAATGCCAGTGCTGTGTCCCAATGCCCTATTCGTTAGCTCTCCACGGCAACCACTTGGCCACAGGATGCTGGATTAGATGGACCACTGGTATAATCTAGCCGGGATGTTCTCATGTTCTTAAATTCCAGTTGTGCAAAAGACCATAACAGGACTGTAACTTCCAGAGCTTTCTTGAAGTTAGAGATGAGCTACCAGCTCCACCTCATTGAACTTGAGGTTAATCGCAGCATTTTGCGTTGACACAGTTCTGATGTTGCATTTTGCACAGATACGTGTTCACCCACCCATCCAGCTTACATTGTTTTCACCAGTTGCCAACAGAGAGAAAAAAAAAATCATCAATGCTACCAGCCAATTGGTTAGCAGTTTGATCCTATTTGTTGACTTACTTTTCATGTGTTCTAATAAGTACAGTAAAGTACAATCCGAAGTGTTTTGTGCATGCACATTCTCACACTATATAACTCTATATTGTACATTGAAAACATTTGCAAAATGTTTTCCATCCCCACCTCCAATTTGTTGACTTGAAACAATTCCTGGCTGTCATTTTGTGGCCGTTCCATTTTTTTTAACTTCCGTGGATCCGATGCAACGAAGCTTCAAGGTCTCGTGCTGTGATTCTCTAGGGGTCGTGTCTTCATAGCTTTGAAGACATGACGACACCCCCCCGAAATTAAAAAAACCCCACAGAATTTCAGCACAAAGGCCAACATGAGCTCAAAAAATGCTGCCGATGTGTAAAAAAAAAAAGGACAAGGATGACAGTTACTGACATCCAAGAGAATATAATAACGAAAGTTAGCTTTTTAATTTATATTAATTGAGATATTAAAAGATCGTAGATCTATTGTTGAAGGAGAAGTCAAACTTATAAGTTTTTTTTCTTTCCCCCTTTCTTCTCATCCCCTCACTCTTTATTTCTCTCTCTCCTTTTTCTTTCTTTTCTTAACAAAATCACTTGTCCCATATGTATTTTTCAAATTATTATTATTATATTGATTAAGGAAAAATTATTGTTCTGTATTAAATGACGATCAATCAGTGAATGAACTGACAACGTTAATGAAATTGAAGCTTATATAGTGAGAAAATGTATAAAACTAAATTTGTATAGATTTATTTCTCTGCTCTTCTTCCTTCTTATTCTTTTTTAAAAAAATTGTAACTTCTTTTAAGCTTTCAATAAAGTATTAATAAAAAAAATAAAAAAGAAAGAAAATGGTGCCGATGAGGAAGGTCAGGAGGCAAGGGAAATGTCTTAAAGAGATCACATAGCAAGCGAAAATGTTTCAAAGCATTGTCAGAAAAAGAATTGCCAGGGGACAGCATGCAAACAAAATGTTTTGAGGCTGGAAATGTATTCTGAGGCAGGAAATGTATTCGTTTTCTGGCTAAAAACGTCGCAGGACTCCATGGAGGAAACGTTTCATTTCCGGCGCAAAATGTTTTGAGTTGTGCGGAATGGACCTTTGTGAAGGTCTTTTGGAATGTAAATGTTTTTGCTTCTGCTACGGGAAACTAGTAGCAGCTCTTTCTGTGCCGGAACAGTTTGACCGGGCCCTTGATGAGAAGTGCTCTCACATGGTGCATCTATATTCAGGCCTTGGAAGTGGGTGGCTGGACCGATTTCTCAGGTCCCCTTCCCCGGCGAAGAGAACAAGGACATATCAGATCAGAGGCCGCTGCTTGCTGGCAGGGCACCGAACAGTCAAGCAGGCAATCAACATCCTCCTGTGCCCATAGCAATAAATCTGCCCTGGAATTTGATTAAATATTTAATGAGCTTAACAGCCGAAGATGAAATATTGTGTTTAATTTTGAAGTAGCACATTTATTTATAAGACTTTTTTTTTTTTTTTACAAAAAGACCGAATTGGTTTTAAAAGATAATATTCCTTTAATTTTCTCGGGAAAACTGGGGCTTAATTAAAAAAGCTATTTTAAGACTCAGAGAAGGGTACTTAACGGAACGGAGCCAAGAAGGATCACGGTGCCATCCCGTGTAAAAGGCCAAGAGAGGTAAGAGCTCGGAGGGGCAGAATAGCAGATTCAGACTGGGGTTTGGGTAGAGATGGTCAAGAGACTTGCTGGCATGGCCAGATGGAAAATTCTTCACTTTTCTAGCTCCTCTGCAGTCCTTCTAGCAATGTGTGATAATGGGATTTTTTAATAACCTCTATGAATATTAGCCGCTTAATCAAATGCCCACGGTGGTTCTGTTTGTCATGGTGTTTTCAGTGTGACTTTCAATCCAGTGCTGTGAAATTCTACACTGCTCACCATCGCATTTTCACCGGATTATGAGTGGCTGATCACTGACATTCTCCCATCACTTTGCCTGGACAATCAGAGAGGAAACTTTGGATAAAACATGAGTGAACTATTTTTCCACCCAGGCAGGCTCTTACAAAATATCAACATTTATTACTCTGTGGAAAATTGCTTATAAATGTATACCTCAACCATGCAAATTGTTGGTTTTGTAGCATGACGTTTCAGCACGCATAGGAAATGCAGAACTTTTCATGGATCCCAAAGGATGCCACACTAGGAAGTAATGATACTTAAGGACAGAAATATTTGTGCTCAGCAAACCATGGAGTTGCTTTTCCTAATACAGGGGATCTCAATTGTCCATACTTGAATCTCACCTTCAAGTATACTGGCTGCTAACAGCACTTGGGTTTAAGCTAGAGAAGCAAAGGGATTGAGTCTTCACAAATGTAAAATTTGCTCATGTCCTTTTGAAAATGAGTAGTTGAAGTTGAGAAAGAGGTCAGAGAGATTCAAAAAGACGGATTACCTTTCAGCCAGTGCTCAGAGTTGATCTCAGGAACCATGTGGCTTGTCTGTCTGTAAACAGGACCTGCATTGCAAAGAATTGGAAGGAACAATACATTACAATTCCTGGAAGATTTATTGTAAAGTTGGGGTTCAATCATACGAGGGACACCTCGGACTAAAAATAAATGTAATAGCTTATTGTCAAACAAATTGTATTCTCCTAGCTTCTTTGGCTGCTCACTGGGTCCTACTGCAAGCATTTCCTCTCTCCTAACCAGCAAGGATCCCCTGTAAACTTCCATCCTCTACGGTCCTATGTGTCTCTAAACCACAACAATTACTACATCTTTACTTCTTTAACCTTAAGGAGACATCAAATATTCAACATAAAGCCACAGTTAACAATTTATACTGAAATTTTGGCAGGGGAGTGGTTACTAGCACATTACTCTGGCGTTAGTCTTTAGTACACACTCCCCTTCTCTGTTTCAAGCTGCTCAAGAAGTTTCTATGAGTCTCTTTGGGGCTACCCTGACCAGCTGTTGATCCCCACAATCTAATGATCATGCCTTGTTCACGCTCCAAATGGTGTCTTCCTTGCTCCGGCAAACATATCAGTGATGCTGCTTGGGAACATACATCATTCTTATGTATCAACACATCTTGAAGTCTGCTTGGGAGTACTCTTAGATCCCAACAATTACACTGAAAAGTATTCCCTGATCTGTCTGAACTAGATAACTCTGAGGAGAAATCATTTTTTCAACAGAACCCCTCTGATCTAGGTTTGCCAACCTCGAGATCTGCTATTAGAACGGATCCTCCGACAACCAAGATCAGTTCTCCTGGAGAAAACGGCTACTTTGGATGGTGGACATCATGGTATTACTCCCTACTGAGGCTCTTCCCCTGTCTAAAATCTCCAGGAATTTCCCAACCCAGAGCTGGCAACCCTACTTCTGATCCGACACATTGGAACTGTAGTCTCTAAGGCACACTCTGCCACACTCTGGCTACAGATGAAGTTCCTTGAACTTCCAGTGTTGGCCTTCACTCCTTCTCATTACTGCTGCCTGCATGTGCTGTGTCCACCTGAAAGTCTTGCTCCTGCATCTGTTCAACTGCATGCACCTGGGGTGAAACCACTTATGCTTCCCACACTTTCTCAAAAGCAGCACACTGTTGGGGGGCCACTCCATGACTCATTCTGCAGTACGCACCTCCTGTTCCCCTGATTTGGCTGCTGCTAGGTAGAGGGGGAGGCTCAATTGCCCTCAAGTGGAGGTTGCATGGAAACAATGAGACGGGTGGACAAAATGGCGACTCGGCTCAGCCAGGGACATGTCACAGGAGGAGAATCTCTCTGTACAAACAAAAGAAAATGGGAAAGTCCCACTGTGAAGCAAACAGCCACGGGGTAAGTAGTGCATGCATAAGTAGCCAAGGTGTCCGCTGAAGTGCCAAAAGCACAGGCCTTGCTCAGTGACATATTGCTCTATACTTTCATCCATTTTCTGCTTGCATGTAAAGAATCTCTGTCTTTCAAATGTCTTTTTCTTTTCGGCCACACAATACTCTTCAAAATTTTGCATTATTATGCTGAACTTCATCCGTTTTCCATCTGCAAATGGGAAATGGTTATACATCCCCCCGCTGCATGCAACAATATGGATGGTTTTACTTCATCAGTTTTTCTCCAGCTGCTGCTGCTGCTGCTGCTGCTGCTGCTGCTGCTGCTGCTGCTGCTGCTGCTGCTGCTGCTGCTTCTTCTTCTTCTTCTTCTTCTTCTTCTTCTTCTTCTTCTTCTTCTTTATTAAATTCTAAGGCAGTTAGGTACAGTTCAAATTTTCGCCTACGTTTCCTCTGGTTTTCTGCAGAACCGCTAGGCACTGCCGGCTGGACGGTGGTTGCCAAAACTCAGGGGTTACCTTTCTGCTGCTGGTTTGCAGTCAGGTCTCAAATCCTTAGGTGGAGTTTTTCTTGTCCACAGTATCCAGCTGCTCCTGCTTCAGCTTCAAATTTAGATTGGCATCTCACTTCTGACACCATGAAGTAAGCTAGGGTTCAATCATCTGAGAGAGACACCAAAGCATGGAATAGTGCAAGGGTCTGCAACCTGTGGCTCTCCAGATGTTCATGGACTACTAATCCCATCAGCCAATTGGCCATGCTGGCAGGGGCTGATGGGATTTGTAGTCCATGAACATCTGGAGAGCCACAGGTTGCAGACCCCTGGAATAGTGGTTTAGAGCAGTATAGCGGTTAAGAGCAGGTGGATTCTAATCTGGAGGACCAGGTTTGATTCCCCACTCCTCCCCACAAGTGACAGACTCTAATCTGGTGAAGTGAGATTGTTTCCCCACTCCTCCAAATTGTTTCCCCACTCCTCCACAACAAACCTTGGGCTAGTCACCCTCCTCTCAGAATGTTCTTAGCCCCACATACTTCACAAGGTGTGGGGAGAGGAAGGAGTTTGTAAGCTGCTTTGAGACCCCTTACTGTTGAGAAAAGAGGGGTATAAATCCAAGCTCTTCTTCTAAAAATATTGCCAACCCAAGTGTTCTCCTAGCATTCCTGACTGTTCTCTACGACCTACTGTCTGCAATTCTTCTCTCCTAGCCAGAAGGGATCCTTTGGAAATAGGGTGGCCAGCACCAGGCTGGGAAATAACTGGAAATTTTGGAGGTGGAGCCTGAAGAGGGTGAGATTTGGCAAGGGGAGGGACTTCGCCATGCCATAGAGTCCATCTTCCAGAGCGGCCATTTTCTTCAGTGTACTGAGCTCTGTTGCCTGGAGATCCGTTGTAATCACTGGAGGTCGGCAACCCTATCTGGAAACTCCCATTCACTATGTTACAATAAGGATGTGTCTCTAAATTCCAACAATCGTTACAATTACAATGCAGTCCCAAGCAATTAAACATTTCTAAATTAATGGACTTAGAAAGGTGTAACTCTCTTTGGGATTACACTGTCAAATATGGAATATGTAAATAACCAGATTCTGAATTTAATCATGAAGGCATTGATTAAAACGATGCACTTCTTAAGTCTTCCGTAACTGTTAGCCTCTATGCTTCAGTTGATAAAACAAATTAGTCAAATTTCCTTCTGCTATTGTAAAGATTCATTGAATTTTATCAGTGTTAATTTGTGCAGGACCAGGAATCAGGCCCAAATCACAATAACATGAGTCAGAGATTGGTAAATGGTTTCTCTATAAACCACTCTTGAGCTCATTTGAAAATCCTCAGGGTTGGGTCATGTTCCTCACACCTTATCTACTAATGTAGAGTTAATCATTCTGTGAGAGCCTGGGTGGTGTAGCAATGGTTAATAACACAGACTCAGATCTGGAGAACCGGGTTCGATTCCCCACTTCTCCACGTGAGAGTGCTCCGGTGTTGCTTAGGGCCCGTGCAGTTCAGGAGAACTTTCTCAGAGCCCAAGTGGAGGCAGCCAACGGCAAACCACCTCTTAATATCTCTTGCCTTGAAAAGCCCATGGGATACTCATAAATGCTCTGTGACTTGATGACACTTTCCACTGCAATCACTCTGGCTCAGGGACAGCTACACTGACCTACTAATCCAGACAACCACATTGACTTGCATCCCTGGCATAAGACCTACATCTCCGAGAAGTTTGTAGCTTATGCCTTCCTCTGGCCATTTCAAGATGGAAAGCCCTTGCCAATCACGATTCCCACCAGGTTTTGTCCACTTTTCTGAAACACAGGGCAGGGACCACACTGAGGAACAGTGTCAGAACAGCCAAAAGTGGCTCCCAAGCCACCAAGTGAACATCACTTACTTGATCTCCTTGATCTCAGATTGCAAATGCCTTAGCAGACCAGGTGCTCAGGAGCAGCAGCAGCAGAAGGCCCTTGCTTTCACATCCTGCATGTGAGCTCCCAAAGGCACCTGGTGGGCCACTGCGAGTAGCAGAGTGCTGGACTAGATGGACTCTGGTCTGATCCAGCTGGCTAGTTCTTATGTTCTTATTGTATACTATCCAATAATATGAGAGTCCCTTTAACATTTCTGTCTTGGGACAGTGTGTTGTCACACGCATGATATAAACCCCAGTCTCTCAGTCATCCAGTGCCATGGGGAACCCTAGTAAGGCTGTGTCTGAGCACATGCAAAGGGCAGCTCTCTCTGTCAGTGAGTCATTTAGTGGGTAAGAGTTGTCTTGGCCTGTAAGATTTCAGTCACTGCCTGATTTGTTAAACTTAAAGAAACTTTATTGAAATATATTAAAGTACAGCAGTCATGGGAAATAGCCCCCTTAGTAAGAGATACAGATCTAAGGAAGTGAAAAGTAAAACATGTATCTAACTTAGCCGTGTTACCTAAGAAAATGGAGACAGTGTCTTATATTGATTTTATACCCAAAGATAAGCTATATTATGCTTGTATTTTCAGGGGATGTCTTATTTTTCTGATGTTCTGTTTGACGGGCATGCTTCCAAACAAAAATTTTGCTACATCTTACTTTCGGGGGATGTTTTATATTTAGCACTTCAGCAAAACCTCTACTACGTCTTATTCTCAGGGGATGTCTTATTTTCGGAGAAACAGGGTAGCTGCCTCATGCTCGTTACCTTCAGATGGATCGAGTGCATCCCCCTCCCCGTTCCAGCATCTCAGGGAAGGGTTTCCACGTCTCAGAACAGAACTGACCTTTCCTTTTCCTCCTCTTGCTCTCAGAGCACACCGTATCTCTCAGCATCTCACTTCCCTCTCTCCCCAAACAAAGAGAGGTTTCACCTCTTAACCCTGCTGCCTACTGAGGTAAAAACTTCCCCTTCCTAATCAAGAGTCAAATATCCCCCTCATGTGTGTCCCTGGTGCCACGTCACAAGGGTCCTCCCGGCACGTAGCATCCAAATTTTAAGGTGCTCATCTATCATCCTCTCTTTAGCAGGTATGCCAAATGGGGGGGCTCTTAATCTAAACCAGTTTCCTGTTTCTCATGCCCACCCCTATGTGGGAAAATAAACAGTTTGCCATGGGCTTACGTACCCAGATCACAGTTGTCCCCATGTCCACCCCAAAAATATTGGCTATCCCTGGTCCATTTGGATCTGGCTTCAGGTCTTGCTTTTCCATGGAAACGGCATTTCTCACCCTGAGATGATCTCTGCTCACAGAGAGACAGAGGAGAATGTGTCTCTTTTGATTTTATACAACCTTTCTGCAGCCTTTGACACAGCGGGATGCTCTGGGTGGTTGAGATAACTTAATACCAGAGTGGGGGATTAAAAGAAAAGGAAATCCATACATTGTGGGCAAATTCAAAACGTCATTGTCAGCTACTCAATGGTGTGGAATTTATCCTGAAGTATCTGTCACCACGATGATGCTTTTCAACCACCAGGCCAATATACCTTCACTGAACTCCCTCACTTACATGCAAGACAAGTTCCTGGTCAGATTACTTTGATTTTTCTTTCTTTTTTAAAAAATCAAAATCAAGCTCGTTGCTGAGCAGCTTTGCTCCCGTGCAATAGTTACACGAGTTGCAGGGTGATAGGCAGGCATGACTTGGTAGTCAACAGCAAAGTTGCCACATGCAGCCAATTGCTTCTGCATTTCTGTAGTCCCTAAATGAAATCTTCCCAATTACACTGGGGTCATCAAAGCATCTTCTTGTCAAGTACAGAATCAGTCACACTTCCTCTCCCCTTTGTCCATGACAGTAAGGGGCCAGTAACCTGGCCTAGTGTAGGTGACAAAATGCCAGTCTGGCCCCATTTGTGACTTGAGCCACCATAGACAAGGGGCGATTTCGCACATGAGTAAAATAGGTTCGACCCAGTTCCCTGAGAAGGGTACTGACCTACATCGAAGCCATTGTTGTTACCCACTGCAACCAGCTTGATCCCAGCTCAGAGGGCAGAATCATCCTGTGCCTCTTCGCCGCTCCACTCCGATTGGCTACTGTTCTATGGCCATGTTCAGTCTATGCCCACACACGTTATTAAAAAAACTGCCACAGGAATGGAGGGATGAAGGTGGCGTTTTTTGATTGGCCAGCTGTACGCATGCCCGAAACACTCAGCTGTGATTGGCTGAATTGGGGACTCCTGGCACCAGAGATTTGACCGTTACACGGGGCGAAGCTGGTACAAAACCACGTCGATCCCAGTGGTTGTGCGGAGCACTTAGGTCGAACACAACTAGGACTTAGGTCGATAACGCAAGTGCGGAATCAACCAAGGAGGCATCAAATATCACACTCAAGCTCTTGATGGTCGGCAAAGATGTTAGATGCAACTTGTCAAGAGCTGAAAGGTCACCAGTCTCCACCAAGTCTCCCTGGCCCAGCCACGGGGCCTCCATCTTTGACGGATTTAGTTTCAGCTGATTTTGCTTCAACCACTTCACCACAGCCTCCAGACCACTGGCCAAAATATCTAGGGCAGCATCCGGCCAGCCACTTATCAACAGGGACAACTGGGAGTCAACCCAGCCTGAAACTCTGGATCAACTGGGCAAGGGGGCTTAAACAGATGTCAGCATCGGGGAGAGGACTGTCCCTTGTGAGATGCCACACACCAACAAAAATCGTGGTGATGTCCTACCATTTGGCACCACCCTCTATCCTCAGCCCTGATGAGACCAACCATTGTAAGGCTGTCCCACATATCCCAGCACCGGCAAGGCAGTGAGCCAATAGATCATAATTAACTACATTGAACTCTGCCATCAGATCAAGGATCAACACCAGCACTGACTTGCCCTGATCCAGTTGTCTCCAGAGATCATCTGTGAAGATAGGGACAGATTATGTCTCTCAAGGGGGCCTACACATCATCTCAACTGGCTTTTACCAGCCAAGATGGGCATGGATCCAAGGAGCAAGAGGTAGGCCAGGATAGTAGCAAGAGGTAGGCAAGTGGTAGTTGCCAGGATCCTGTTGACATTGGCTGAATTGGTCCAAAATTGGGTCTGAAGATATACTCAAGGGGCCTCTAGTTCACTAATTGCATCAAGGTTGCCGGGGAGGTCTTGGGGGTGGGACTAGATTTTATCCATAAAAAAACTTGTGAATGCTTCACAGCTAATTGCCAAATTTCTAACATTTGAAGAGCCCTCAGTGAGAGCAGTCAGTGACTGAATTACCCTAAACAATTGTGCCAGTGAGAGGTTGCAGATGCGATATGTCTTCACCAGCACTTAATATGATTCCATGAACGTTCTATATGATGTTCTTGTCCCTTCATCATGAGCTCTCCGCCAAAATCGCTCTAGCCATCTAAATTCCTGTTTCACCCTCCATGGCTCCAAGATGTACCAAGGAGCTAGTCTGAAATGGGAGCACAGTGAATGTTGGGAAGCAATTTCATTGATTGCTTCGAAAAGGCGGCTATGCCAATCTTCCACCAGTTCACCTAAGCATAGGTGTCAAACTCGCCCCCCACCCCCCCCCCCCCCCACGCCCCCCCCCCCCCCCCCCCCCCCCCCCCCACCCCCCCCCCCCCCCGCCCCCCCCCCCCCCCCCCCCCCCCCCCCCCCACCCCCCCCCCCCCCCTCCCCCCCCCCCCCCCCCCCCCTCCACCCTCCACCCCCCCCCCCCCCCCCCCCCCCCCCCCCCCACCCCCCCCCCCCCCCACCCCCCCCCCCCCCCACCCCCCCCCCCTCCCACCCCCCCCCCCCCCCACCCCCCCCCCCCCCCACCCCCCCCCCCCCCCACCCCCCCCCCCCCCCACCCCCCCCCCCCCCCACCCCCCCCCCCCCCCACCCCCCCCCCCCCCCACCCCCCCCCCCCCCCACCCCCCCCCCCCCCCACCCCCCCCCCCCCCCACCCCCCCCCCCCCCCACCCCCCCCCCCCCCCACCCCCCCCCCCCCCCACCCCCCCCCCCCCCCACCCCCCCCCCCCCCCACCCCCCCCCCCCCCCACCCCCCCCCCCCCCCACCCCCCCCCCCCCCCACCCCCCCCCCCCCCCACCCCCCCCCCCCCCCACCCCCCCCCCCCCCCACCCCCCCCCCCCCCCACCCCCCCCCCCCCCCACCCCCCCCCCCCCCCACCCCCCCCCCCCCCCACCCCCCCCCCCCCCCACCCCCCCCCCCCCCCACCCCCCCCCCCCCCCACCCCCCCCCCCCCCCACCCCCCCCCCCCCCCACCCCCCCCCCCCCCCACCCCCCCCCCCCCCCACCCCCCCCCCCCCCCACCCCCCCCCCCCCCCACCCCCCCCCCCCCCCACCCCCCCCCCCCCCCACCCCCCCCCCCCCCCACCCCCCCCCCCCCCCACCCCCCCCCCCCCCCACCCCCCCCCCCCCCCACCCCCCCCCCCCCCCACCCCCCCCCCCCCCCACCCCCCCCCCCCCCCACCCCCCCCCCCCCCCACCCCCCCCCCCCCCCACCCCCCCCCCCCCCCACCCCCCCCCCCCCCCACCCCCCCCCCCCCCCACCCCCCCCCCCCCCCACCCCCCCCCCCCCCCACCCCCCCCCCCCCCCACCCCCCCCCCCCCCCACCCCCCCCCCCCCCCACCCCCCCCCCCCCCCACCCCCCCCCCCCCCCACCCCCCCCCCCCCCCACCCCCCCCCCCCCCCACCCCCCCCCCCCCCCACCCCCCCCCCCCCCCACCCCCCCCCCCCCCCACCCCCCCCCCCCCCCACCCCCCCCCCCCCCCACCCCCCCCCCCCCCCACCCCCCCCCCCCCCCACCCCCCCCCCCCCCCACCCCCCCCCCCCCCCACCCCCCCCCCCCCCCACCCCCCCCCCCCCCCACCCCCCCCCCCCCCCACCCCCCCCCCCCCCCACCCCCCCCCCCCCCCACCCCCCCCCCCCCCCACCCCCCCCCCCCCCCACCCCCCCCCCCCCCCACCCCCCCCCCCCCCCACCCCCCCCCCCCCCCACCCCCCCCCCCCCCCACCCCCCCCCCCCCCCACCCCCCCCCCCCCCCACCCCCCCCCCCCCCCACCCCCCCCCCCCCCCACCCCCCCCCCCCCCCACCCCCCCCCCCCCCCACCCCCCCCCCCCCCCACCCCCCCCCCCCCCCACCCCCCCCCCCCCCCACCCCCCCCCCCCCCCACCCCCCCCCCCCCCCACCCCCCCCCCCCCCCACCCCCCCCCCCCCCCACCCCCCCCCCCCCCCACCCCCCCCCCCCCCCACCCCCCCCCCCCCCCACCCCCCCCCCCCCCCACCCCCCCCCCCCCCCACCCCCCCCCCCCCCCACCCCCCCCCCCCCCCACCCCCCCCCCCCCCCACCCCCCCCCCCCCCCACCCCCCCCCCCCCCCACCCCCCCCCCCCCCCACCCCCCCCCCCCCCCACCCCCCCCCCCCCCCACCCCCCCCCCCCCCCACCCCCCCCCCCCCCCACCCCCCCCCCCCCCCACCCCCCCCCCCCCCCACCCCCCCCCCCCCCCACCCCCCCCCCCCCCCACCCCCCCCCCCCCCCACCCCCCCCCCCCCCCACCCCCCCCCCCCCCCACCCCCCCCCCCCCCCACCCCCCCCCCCCCCCACCCCCCCCCCCCCCCACCCCCCCCCCCCCCCACCCCCCCCCCCCCCCACCCCCCCCCCCCCCCACCCCCCCCCCCCCCCACCCCCCCCCCCCCCCACCCCCCCCCCCCCCCACCCCCCCCCCCCCCCACCCCCCCCCCCCCCCACCCCCCCCCCCCCCCACCCCCCCCCCCCCCCACCCCCCCCCCCCCCCACCCCCCCCCCCCCCCACCCCCCCCCCCCCCCACCCCCCCCCCCCCCCACCCCCCCCCCCCCCCACCCCCCCCCCCCCCCACCCCCCCCCCCCCCCACCCCCCCCCCCCCCCACCCCCCCCCCCCCCCACCCCCCCCCCCCCCCACCCCCCCCCCCCCCCACCCCCCCCCCCCCCCACCCCCCCCCCCCCCCACCCCCCCCCCCCCCCACCCCCCCCCCCCCCCACCCCCCCCCCCCCCCACCCCCCCCCCCCCCCACCCCCCCCCCCCCCCACCCCCCCCCCCCCCCACCCCCCCCCCCCCCCACCCCCCCCCCCCCCCACCCCCCCCCCCCCCCACCCCCCCCCCCCCCCACCCCCCCCCCCCCCCACCCCCCCCCCCCCCCACCCCCCCCCCCCCCCACCCCCCCCCCCCCCCACCCCCCCCCCCCCCCACCCCCCCCCCCCCCCACCCCCCCCCCCCCCCACCCCCCCCCCCCCCCACCCCCCCCCCCCCCCACCCCCCCCCCCCCCCACCCCCCCCCCCCCCCACCCCCCCCCCCCCCCACCCCCCCCCCCCCCCACCCCCCCCCCCCCCCACCCCCCCCCCCCCCCACCCCCCCCCCCCCCCACCCCCCCCCCCCCCCACCCCCCCCCCCCCCCACCCCCCCCCCCCCCCACCCCCCCCCCCCCCCACCCCCCCCCCCCCCCACCCCCCCCCCCCCCCACCCCCCCCCCCCCCCACCCCCCCCCCCCCCCACCCCCCCCCCCCCCCACCCCCCCCCCCCCCCACCCCCCCCCCCCCCCACCCCCCCCCCCCCCCACCCCCCCCCCCCCCCACCCCCCCCCCCCCCCACCCCCCCCCCCCCCCACCCCCCCCCCCCCCCACCCCCCCCCCCCCCCACCCCCCCCCCCCCCCACCCCCCCCCCCCCCCACCCCCCCCCCCCCCCACCCCCCCCCCCCCCCACCCCCCCCCCCCCCCACCCCCCCCCCCCCCCACCCCCCCCCCCCCCCACCCCCCCCCCCCCCCACCCCCCCCCCCCCCCACCCCCCCCCCCCCCCACCCCCCCCCCCCCCCACCCCCCCCCCCCCCCACCCCCCCCCCCCCCCACCCCCCCCCCCCCCCACCCCCCCCCCCCCCCACCCCCCCCCCCCCCCACCCCCCCCCCCCCCCACCCCCCCCCCCCCCCACCCCCCCCCCCCCCCACCCCCCCCCCCCCCCACCCCCCCCCCCCCCCACCCCCCCCCCCCCCCACCCCCCCCCCCCCCCACCCCCCCCCCCCCCCACCCCCCCCCCCCCCCACCCCCCCCCCCCCCCACCCCCCCCCCCCCCCACCCCCCCCCCCCCCCACCCCCCCCCCCCCCCACCCCCCCCCCCCCCCACCCCCCCCCCCCCCCACCCCCCCCCCCCCCCACCCCCCCCCCCCCCCACCCCCCCCCCCCCCCACCCCCCCCCCCCCCCACCCCCCCCCCCCCCCACCCCCCCCCCCCCCCACCCCCCCCCCCCCCCACCCCCCCCCCCCCCCACCCCCCCCCCCCCCCACCCCCCCCCCCCCCCACCCCCCCCCCCCCCCACCCCCCCCCCCCCCCACCCCCCCCCCCCCCCACCCCCCCCCCCCCCCACCCCCCCCCCCCCCCACCCCCCCCCCCCCCCACCCCCCCCCCCCCCCACCCCCCCCCCCCCCCACCCCCCCCCCCCCCCACCCCCCCCCCCCCCCACCCCCCCCCCCCCCCACCCCCCCCCCCCCCCACCCCCCCCCCCCCCCACCCCCCCCCCCCCCCACCCCCCCCCCCCCCCACCCCCCCCCCCCCCCACCCCCCCCCCCCCCCACCCCCCCCCCCCCCCACCCCCCCCCCCCCCCACCCCCCCCCCCCCCCACCCCCCCCCCCCCCCACCCCCCCCCCCCCCCACCCCCCCCCCCCCCCACCCCCCCCCCCCCCCACCCCCCCCCCCCCCCACCCCCCCCCCCCCCCACCCCCCCCCCCCCCCACCCCCCCCCCCCCCCACCCCCCCCCCCCCCCACCCCCCCCCCCCCCCACCCCCCCCCCCCCCCACCCCCCCCCCCCCCCACCCCCCCCCCCCCCCACCCCCCCCCCCCCCCACCCCCCCCCCCCCCCACCCCCCCCCCCCCCCACCCCCCCCCCCCCCCACCCCCCCCCCCCCCCACCCCCCCCCCCCCCCACCCCCCCCCCCCCCCACCCCCCCCCCCCCCCACCCCCCCCCCCCCCCACCCCCCCCCCCCCCCACCCCCCCCCCCCCCCACCCCCCCCCCCCCCCACCCCCCCCCCCCCCCACCCCCCCCCCCCCCCACCCCCCCCCCCCCCCACCCCCCCCCCCCCCCACCCCCCCCCCCCCCCACCCCCCCCCCCCCCCACCCCCCCCCCCCCCCACCCCCCCCCCCCCCCACCCCCCCCCCCCCCCACCCCCCCCCCCCCCCACCCCCCCCCCCCCCCACCCCCCCCCCCCCCCACCCCCCCCCCCCCCCACCCCCCCCCCCCCCCACCCCCCCCCCCCCCCACCCCCCCCCCCCCCCACCCCCCCCCCCCCCCACCCCCCCCCCCCCCCACCCCCCCCCCCCCCCACCCCCCCCCCCCCCCACCCCCCCCCCCCCCCACCCCCCCCCCCCCCCACCCCCCCCCCCCCCCACCCCCCCCCCCCCCCACCCCCCCCCCCCCCCACCCCCCCCCCCCCCCACCCCCCCCCCCCCCCACCCCCCCCCCCCCCCACCCCCCCCCCCCCCCACCCCCCCCCCCCCCCACCCCCCCCCCCCCCCACCCCCCCCCCCCCCCACCCCCCCCCCCCCCCACCCCCCCCCCCCCCCACCCCCCCCCCCCCCCACCCCCCCCCCCCCCCACCCCCCCCCCCCCCCACCCCCCCCCCCCCCCACCCCCCCCCCCCCCCACCCCCCCCCCCCCCCACCCCCCCCCCCCCCCACCCCCCCCCCCCCCCACCCCCCCCCCCCCCCACCCCCCCCCCCCCCCACCCCCCCCCCCCCCCACCCCCCCCCCCCCCCACCCCCCCCCCCCCCCACCCCCCCCCCCCCCCACCCCCCCCCCCCCCCACCCCCCCCCCCCCCCACCCCCCCCCCCCCCCACCCCCCCCCCCCCCCACCCCCCCCCCCCCCCACCCCCCCCCCCCCCCACCCCCCCCCCCCCCCACCCCCCCCCCCCCCCACCCCCCCCCCCCCCCACCCCCCCCCCCCCCCACCCCCCCCCCCCCCCACCCCCCCCCCCCCCCACCCCCCCCCCCCCCCACCCCCCCCCCCCCCCACCCCCCCCCCCCCCCACCCCCCCCCCCCCCCACCCCCCCCCCCCCCCACCCCCCCCCCCCCCCACCCCCCCCCCCCCCCACCCCCCCCCCCCCCCACCCCCCCCCCCCCCCACCCCCCCCCCCCCCCACCCCCCCCCCCCCCCACCCCCCCCCCCCCCCACCCCCCCCCCCCCCCACCCCCCCCCCCCCCCACCCCCCCCCCCCCCCACCCCCCCCCCCCCCCACCCCCCCCCCCCCCCACCCCCCCCCCCCCCCACCCCCCCCCCCCCCCACCCCCCCCCCCCCCCACCCCCCCCCCCCCCCACCCCCCCCCCCCCCCACCCCCCCCCCCCCCCACCCCCCCCCCCCCCCACCCCCCCCCCCCCCCACCCCCCCCCCCCCCCACCCCCCCCCCCCCCCACCCCCCCCCCCCCCCACCCCCCCCCCCCCCCACCCCCCCCCCCCCCCACCCCCCCCCCCCCCCACCCCCCCCCCCCCCCACCCCCCCCCCCCCCCACCCCCCCCCCCCCCCACCCCCCCCCCCCCCCACCCCCCCCCCCCCCCACCCCCCCCCCCCCCCACCCCCCCCCCCCCCCACCCCCCCCCCCCCCCACCCCCCCCCCCCCCCACCCCCCCCCCCCCCCACCCCCCCCCCCCCCCACCCCCCCCCCCCCCCACCCCCCCCCCCCCCCACCCCCCCCCCCCCCCACCCCCCCCCCCCCCCACCCCCCCCCCCCCCCACCCCCCCCCCCCCCCACCCCCCCCCCCCCCCACCCCCCCCCCCCCCCACCCCCCCCCCCCCCCACCCCCCCCCCCCCCCACCCCCCCCCCCCCCCACCCCCCCCCCCCCCCACCCCCCCCCCCCCCCACCCCCCCCCCCCCCCACCCCCCCCCCCCCCCACCCCCCCCCCCCCCCACCCCCCCCCCCCCCCACCCCCCCCCCCCCCCACCCCCCCCCCCCCCCACCCCCCCCCCCCCCCACCCCCCCCCCCCCCCACCCCCCCCCCCCCCCACCCCCCCCCCCCCCCACCCCCCCCCCCCCCCACCCCCCCCCCCCCCCACCCCCCCCCCCCCCCACCCCCCCCCCCCCCCACCCCCCCCCCCCCCCACCCCCCCCCCCCCCCACCCCCCCCCCCCCCCACCCCCCCCCCCCCCCACCCCCCCCCCCCCCCACCCCCCCCCCCCCCCACCCCCCCCCCCCCCCACCCCCCCCCCCCCCCACCCCCCCCCCCCCCCACCCCCCCCCCCCCCCACCCCCCCCCCCCCCCACCCCCCCCCCCCCCCACCCCCCCCCCCCCCCACCCCCCCCCCCCCCCACCCCCCCCCCCCCCCACCCCCCCCCCCCCCCACCCCCCCCCCCCCCCACCCCCCCCCCCCCCCACCCCCCCCCCCCCCCACCCCCCCCCCCCCCCACCCCCCCCCCCCCCCACCCCCCCCCCCCCCCACCCCCCCCCCCCCCCACCCCCCCCCCCCCCCACCCCCCCCCCCCCCCACCCCCCCCCCCCCCCACCCCCCCCCCCCCCCACCCCCCCCCCCCCCCACCCCCCCCCCCCCCCACCCCCCCCCCCCCCCACCCCCCCCCCCCCCCACCCCCCCCCCCCCCCACCCCCCCCCCCCCCCACCCCCCCCCCCCCCCACCCCCCCCCCCCCCCACCCCCCCCCCCCCCCACCCCCCCCCCCCCCCACCCCCCCCCCCCCCCACCCCCCCCCCCCCCCACCCCCCCCCCCCCCCACCCCCCCCCCCCCCCACCCCCCCCCCCCCCCACCCCCCCCCCCCCCCACCCCCCCCCCCCCCCACCCCCCCCCCCCCCCACCCCCCCCCCCCCCCACCCCCCCCCCCCCCCACCCCCCCCCCCCCCCACCCCCCCCCCCCCCCACCCCCCCCCCCCCCCACCCCCCCCCCCCCCCACCCCCCCCCCCCCCCACCCCCCCCCCCCCCCACCCCCCCCCCCCCCCACCCCCCCCCCCCCCCACCCCCCCCCCCCCCCACCCCCCCCCCCCCCCACCCCCCCCCCCCCCCACCCCCCCCCCCCCCCACCCCCCCCCCCCCCCACCCCCCCCCCCCCCCACCCCCCCCCCCCCCCACCCCCCCCCCCCCCCACCCCCCCCCCCCCCCACCCCCCCCCCCCCCCACCCCCCCCCCCCCCCACCCCCCCCCCCCCCCACCCCCCCCCCCCCCCACCCCCCCCCCCCCCCACCCCCCCCCCCCCCCACCCCCCCCCCCCCCCACCCCCCCCCCCCCCCACCCCCCCCCCCCCCCACCCCCCCCCCCCCCCACCCCCCCCCCCCCCCACCCCCCCCCCCCCCCACCCCCCCCCCCCCCCACCCCCCCCCCCCCCCACCCCCCCCCCCCCCCACCCCCCCCCCCCCCCACCCCCCCCCCCCCCCACCCCCCCCCCCCCCCACCCCCCCCCCCCCCCACCCCCCCCCCCCCCCACCCCCCCCCCCCCCCACCCCCCCCCCCCCCCACCCCCCCCCCCCCCCACCCCCCCCCCCCCCCACCCCCCCCCCCCCCCACCCCCCCCCCCCCCCACCCCCCCCCCCCCCCACCCCCCCCCCCCCCCACCCCCCCCCCCCCCCACCCCCCCCCCCCCCCACCCCCCCCCCCCCCCACCCCCCCCCCCCCCCACCCCCCCCCCCCCCCACCCCCCCCCCCCCCCACCCCCCCCCCCCCCCACCCCCCCCCCCCCCCACCCCCCCCCCCCCCCACCCCCCCCCCCCCCCACCCCCCCCCCCCCCCACCCCCCCCCCCCCCCACCCCCCCCCCCCCCCACCCCCCCCCCCCCCCACCCCCCCCCCCCCCCACCCCCCCCCCCCCCCACCCCCCCCCCCCCCCACCCCCCCCCCCCCCCACCCCCCCCCCCCCCCACCCCCCCCCCCCCCCACCCCCCCCCCCCCCCACCCCCCCCCCCCCCCACCCCCCCCCCCCCCCACCCCCCCCCCCCCCCACCCCCCCCCCCCCCCACCCCCCCCCCCCCCCACCCCCCCCCCCCCCCACCCCCCCCCCCCCCCACCCCCCCCCCCCCCCACCCCCCCCCCCCCCCACCCCCCCCCCCCCCCACCCCCCCCCCCCCCCACCCCCCCCCCCCCCCACCCCCCCCCCCCCCCACCCCCCCCCCCCCCCACCCCCCCCCCCCCCCACCCCCCCCCCCCCCCACCCCCCCCCCCCCCCACCCCCCCCCCCCCCCACCCCCCCCCCCCCCCACCCCCCCCCCCCCCCACCCCCCCCCCCCCCCACCCCCCCCCCCCCCCACCCCCCCCCCCCCCCACCCCCCCCCCCCCCCACCCCCCCCCCCCCCCACCCCCCCCCCCCCCCACCCCCCCCCCCCCCCACCCCCCCCCCCCCCCACCCCCCCCCCCCCCCACCCCCCCCCCCCCCCACCCCCCCCCCCCCCCACCCCCCCCCCCCCCCACCCCCCCCCCCCCCCACCCCCCCCCCCCCCCACCCCCCCCCCCCCCCACCCCCCCCCCCCCCCACCCCCCCCCCCCCCCACCCCCCCCCCCCCCCACCCCCCCCCCCCCCCACCCCCCCCCCCCCCCACCCCCCCCCCCCCCCACCCCCCCCCCCCCCCACCCCCCCCCCCCCCCACCCCCCCCCCCCCCCACCCCCCCCCCCCCCCACCCCCCCCCCCCCCCACCCCCCCCCCCCCCCACCCCCCCCCCCCCCCACCCCCCCCCCCCCCCACCCCCCCCCCCCCCCACCCCCCCCCCCCCCCACCCCCCCCCCCCCCCACCCCCCCCCCCCCCCACCCCCCCCCCCCCCCACCCCCCCCCCCCCCCACCCCCCCCCCCCCCCACCCCCCCCCCCCCCCACCCCCCCCCCCCCCCACCCCCCCCCCCCCCCACCCCCCCCCCCCCCCACCCCCCCCCCCCCCCACCCCCCCCCCCCCCCACCCCCCCCCCCCCCCACCCCCCCCCCCCCCCACCCCCCCCCCCCCCCACCCCCCCCCCCCCCCACCCCCCCCCCCCCCCACCCCCCCCCCCCCCCACCCCCCCCCCCCCCCACCCCCCCCCCCCCCCACCCCCCCCCCCCCCCACCCCCCCCCCCCCCCACCCCCCCCCCCCCCCACCCCCCCCCCCCCCCACCCCCCCCCCCCCCCACCCCCCCCCCCCCCCACCCCCCCCCCCCCCCACCCCCCCCCCCCCCCACCCCCCCCCCCCCCCACCCCCCCCCCCCCCCACCCCCCCCCCCCCCCACCCCCCCCCCCCCCCACCCCCCCCCCCCCCCACCCCCCCCCCCCCCCACCCCCCCCCCCCCCCACCCCCCCCCCCCCCCACCCCCCCCCCCCCCCACCCCCCCCCCCCCCCACCCCCCCCCCCCCCCACCCCCCCCCCCCCCCACCCCCCCCCCCCCCCACCCCCCCCCCCCCCCACCCCCCCCCCCCCCCACCCCCCCCCCCCCCCACCCCCCCCCCCCCCCACCCCCCCCCCCCCCCACCCCCCCCCCCCCCCACCCCCCCCCCCCCCCACCCCCCCCCCCCCCCACCCCCCCCCCCCCCCACCCCCCCCCCCCCCCACCCCCCCCCCCCCCCACCCCCCCCCCCCCCCACCCCCCCCCCCCCCCACCCCCCCCCCCCCCCACCCCCCCCCCCCCCCACCCCCCCCCCCCCCCACCCCCCCCCCCCCCCACCCCCCCCCCCCCCCACCCCCCCCCCCCCCCACCCCCCCCCCCCCCCACCCCCCCCCCCCCCCACCCCCCCCCCCCCCCACCCCCCCCCCCCCCCACCCCCCCCCCCCCCCACCCCCCCCCCCCCCCACCCCCCCCCCCCCCCACCCCCCCCCCCCCCCACCCCCCCCCCCCCCCACCCCCCCCCCCCCCCACCCCCCCCCCCCCCCACCCCCCCCCCCCCCCACCCCCCCCCCCCCCCACCCCCCCCCCCCCCCACCCCCCCCCCCCCCCACCCCCCCCCCCCCCCACCCCCCCCCCCCCCCACCCCCCCCCCCCCCCACCCCCCCCCCCCCCCACCCCCCCCCCCCCCCACCCCCCCCCCCCCCCACCCCCCCCCCCCCCCACCCCCCCCCCCCCCCACCCCCCCCCCCCCCCACCCCCCCCCCCCCCCACCCCCCCCCCCCCCCACCCCCCCCCCCCCCCACCCCCCCCCCCCCCCACCCCCCCCCCCCCCCACCCCCCCCCCCCCCCACCCCCCCCCCCCCCCACCCCCCCCCCCCCCCACCCCCCCCCCCCCCCACCCCCCCCCCCCCCCACCCCCCCCCCCCCCCACCCCCCCCCCCCCCCACCCCCCCCCCCCCCCACCCCCCCCCCCCCCCACCCCCCCCCCCCCCCACCCCCCCCCCCCCCCACCCCCCCCCCCCCCCACCCCCCCCCCCCCCCACCCCCCCCCCCCCCCACCCCCCCCCCCCCCCACCCCCCCCCCCCCCCACCCCCCCCCCCCCCCACCCCCCCCCCCCCCCACCCCCCCCCCCCCCCACCCCCCCCCCCCCCCACCCCCCCCCCCCCCCACCCCCCCCCCCCCCCACCCCCCCCCCCCCCCACCCCCCCCCCCCCCCACCCCCCCCCCCCCCCACCCCCCCCCCCCCCCACCCCCCCCCCCCCCCACCCCCCCCCCCCCCCACCCCCCCCCCCCCCCACCCCCCCCCCCCCCCACCCCCCCCCCCCCCCACCCCCCCCCCCCCCCACCCCCCCCCCCCCCCACCCCCCCCCCCCCCCACCCCCCCCCCCCCCCACCCCCCCCCCCCCCCACCCCCCCCCCCCCCCACCCCCCCCCCCCCCCACCCCCCCCCCCCCCCACCCCCCCCCCCCCCCACCCCCCCCCCCCCCCACCCCCCCCCCCCCCCACCCCCCCCCCCCCCCACCCCCCCCCCCCCCCACCCCCCCCCCCCCCCACCCCCCCCCCCCCCCACCCCCCCCCCCCCCCACCCCCCCCCCCCCCCACCCCCCCCCCCCCCCACCCCCCCCCCCCCCCACCCCCCCCCCCCCCCACCCCCCCCCCCCCCCACCCCCCCCCCCCCCCACCCCCCCCCCCCCCCACCCCCCCCCCCCCCCACCCCCCCCCCCCCCCACCCCCCCCCCCCCCCACCCCCCCCCCCCCCCACCCCCCCCCCCCCCCACCCCCCCCCCCCCCCACCCCCCCCCCCCCCCACCCCCCCCCCCCCCCACCCCCCCCCCCCCCCACCCCCCCCCCCCCCCACCCCCCCCCCCCCCCACCCCCCCCCCCCCCCACCCCCCCCCCCCCCCACCCCCCCCCCCCCCCACCCCCCCCCCCCCCCACCCCCCCCCCCCCCCACCCCCCCCCCCCCCCACCCCCCCCCCCCCCCACCCCCCCCCCCCCCCACCCCCCCCCCCCCCCACCCCCCCCCCCCCCCACCCCCCCCCCCCCCCACCCCCCCCCCCCCCCACCCCCCCCCCCCCCCACCCCCCCCCCCCCCCACCCCCCCCCCCCCCCACCCCCCCCCCCCCCCACCCCCCCCCCCCCCCACCCCCCCCCCCCCCCACCCCCCCCCCCCCCCACCCCCCCCCCCCCCCACCCCCCCCCCCCCCCACCCCCCCCCCCCCCCACCCCCCCCCCCCCCCACCCCCCCCCCCCCCCACCCCCCCCCCCCCCCACCCCCCCCCCCCCCCACCCCCCCCCCCCCCCACCCCCCCCCCCCCCCACCCCCCCCCCCCCCCACCCCCCCCCCCCCCCACCCCCCCCCCCCCCCACCCCCCCCCCCCCCCACCCCCCCCCCCCCCCACCCCCCCCCCCCCCCACCCCCCCCCCCCCCCACCCCCCCCCCCCCCCACCCCCCCCCCCCCCCACCCCCCCCCCCCCCCACCCCCCCCCCCCCCCACCCCCCCCCCCCCCCACCCCCCCCCCCCCCCACCCCCCCCCCCCCCCACCCCCCCCCCCCCCCACCCCCCCCCCCCCCCACCCCCCCCCCCCCCCACCCCCCCCCCCCCCCACCCCCCCCCCCCCCCACCCCCCCCCCCCCCCACCCCCCCCCCCCCCCACCCCCCCCCCCCCCCACCCCCCCCCCCCCCCACCCCCCCCCCCCCCCACCCCCCCCCCCCCCCACCCCCCCCCCCCCCCACCCCCCCCCCCCCCCACCCCCCCCCCCCCCCACCCCCCCCCCCCCCCACCCCCCCCCCCCCCCACCCCCCCCCCCCCCCACCCCCCCCCCCCCCCACCCCCCCCCCCCCCCACCCCCCCCCCCCCCCACCCCCCCCCCCCCCCACCCCCCCCCCCCCCCACCCCCCCCCCCCCCCACCCCCCCCCCCCCCCACCCCCCCCCCCCCCCACCCCCCCCCCCCCCCACCCCCCCCCCCCCCCACCCCCCCCCCCCCCCACCCCCCCCCCCCCCCACCCCCCCCCCCCCCCACCCCCCCCCCCCCCCACCCCCCCCCCCCCCCACCCCCCCCCCCCCCCACCCCCCCCCCCCCCCACCCCCCCCCCCCCCCACCCCCCCCCCCCCCCACCCCCCCCCCCCCCCACCCCCCCCCCCCCCCACCCCCCCCCCCCCCCACCCCCCCCCCCCCCCACCCCCCCCCCCCCCCACCCCCCCCCCCCCCCACCCCCCCCCCCCCCCACCCCCCCCCCCCCCCACCCCCCCCCCCCCCCACCCCCCCCCCCCCCCACCCCCCCCCCCCCCCACCCCCCCCCCCCCCCACCCCCCCCCCCCCCCACCCCCCCCCCCCCCCACCCCCCCCCCCCCCCACCCCCCCCCCCCCCCACCCCCCCCCCCCCCCACCCCCCCCCCCCCCCACCCCCCCCCCCCCCCACCCCCCCCCCCCCCCACCCCCCCCCCCCCCCACCCCCCCCCCCCCCCACCCCCCCCCCCCCCCACCCCCCCCCCCCCCCACCCCCCCCCCCCCCCACCCCCCCCCCCCCCCACCCCCCCCCCCCCCCACCCCCCCCCCCCCCCACCCCCCCCCCCCCCCACCCCCCCCCCCCCCCACCCCCCCCCCCCCCCACCCCCCCCCCCCCCCACCCCCCCCCCCCCCCACCCCCCCCCCCCCCCACCCCCCCCCCCCCCCACCCCCCCCCCCCCCCACCCCCCCCCCCCCCCACCCCCCCCCCCCCCCACCCCCCCCCCCCCCCACCCCCCCCCCCCCCCACCCCCCCCCCCCCCCACCCCCCCCCCCCCCCACCCCCCCCCCCCCCCACCCCCCCCCCCCCCCACCCCCCCCCCCCCCCACCCCCCCCCCCCCCCACCCCCCCCCCCCCCCACCCCCCCCCCCCCCCACCCCCCCCCCCCCCCACCCCCCCCCCCCCCCACCCCCCCCCCCCCCCACCCCCCCCCCCCCCCACCCCCCCCCCCCCCCACCCCCCCCCCCCCCCACCCCCCCCCCCCCCCACCCCCCCCCCCCCCCACCCCCCCCCCCCCCCACCCCCCCCCCCCCCCACCCCCCCCCCCCCCCACCCCCCCCCCCCCCCACCCCCCCCCCCCCCCACCCCCCCCCCCCCCCACCCCCCCCCCCCCCCACCCCCCCCCCCCCCCACCCCCCCCCCCCCCCACCCCCCCCCCCCCCCACCCCCCCCCCCCCCCACCCCCCCCCCCCCCCACCCCCCCCCCCCCCCACCCCCCCCCCCCCCCACCCCCCCCCCCCCCCACCCCCCCCCCCCCCCACCCCCCCCCCCCCCCACCCCCCCCCCCCCCCACCCCCCCCCCCCCCCACCCCCCCCCCCCCCCACCCCCCCCCCCCCCCACCCCCCCCCCCCCCCACCCCCCCCCCCCCCCACCCCCCCCCCCCCCCACCCCCCCCCCCCCCCACCCCCCCCCCCCCCCACCCCCCCCCCCCCCCACCCCCCCCCCCCCCCACCCCCCCCCCCCCCCACCCCCCCCCCCCCCCACCCCCCCCCCCCCCCACCCCCCCCCCCCCCCACCCCCCCCCCCCCCCACCCCCCCCCCCCCCCACCCCCCCCCCCCCCCACCCCCCCCCCCCCCCACCCCCCCCCCCCCCCACCCCCCCCCCCCCCCACCCCCCCCCCCCCCCACCCCCCCCCCCCCCCACCCCCCCCCCCCCCCACCCCCCCCCCCCCCCACCCCCCCCCCCCCCCACCCCCCCCCCCCCCCACCCCCCCCCCCCCCCACCCCCCCCCCCCCCCACCCCCCCCCCCCCCCACCCCCCCCCCCCCCCACCCCCCCCCCCCCCCACCCCCCCCCCCCCCCACCCCCCCCCCCCCCCACCCCCCCCCCCCCCCACCCCCCCCCCCCCCCACCCCCCCCCCCCCCCACCCCCCCCCCCCCCCACCCCCCCCCCCCCCCACCCCCCCCCCCCCCCACCCCCCCCCCCCCCCACCCCCCCCCCCCCCCACCCCCCCCCCCCCCCACCCCCCCCCCCCCCCACCCCCCCCCCCCCCCACCCCCCCCCCCCCCCACCCCCCCCCCCCCCCACCCCCCCCCCCCCCCACCCCCCCCCCCCCCCACCCCCCCCCCCCCCCACCCCCCCCCCCCCCCACCCCCCCCCCCCCCCACCCCCCCCCCCCCCCACCCCCCCCCCCCCCCACCCCCCCCCCCCCCCACCCCCCCCCCCCCCCACCCCCCCCCCCCCCCACCCCCCCCCCCCCCCACCCCCCCCCCCCCCCACCCCCCCCCCCCCCCACCCCCCCCCCCCCCCACCCCCCCCCCCCCCCACCCCCCCCCCCCCCCACCCCCCCCCCCCCCCACCCCCCCCCCCCCCCACCCCCCCCCCCCCCCACCCCCCCCCCCCCCCACCCCCCCCCCCCCCCACCCCCCCCCCCCCCCACCCCCCCCCCCCCCCACCCCCCCCCCCCCCCACCCCCCCCCCCCCCCACCCCCCCCCCCCCCCACCCCCCCCCCCCCCCACCCCCCCCCCCCCCCACCCCCCCCCCCCCCCACCCCCCCCCCCCCCCACCCCCCCCCCCCCCCACCCCCCCCCCCCCCCACCCCCCCCCCCCCCCACCCCCCCCCCCCCCCACCCCCCCCCCCCCCCACCCCCCCCCCCCCCCACCCCCCCCCCCCCCCACCCCCCCCCCCCCCCACCCCCCCCCCCCCCCACCCCCCCCCCCCCCCACCCCCCCCCCCCCCCACCCCCCCCCCCCCCCACCCCCCCCCCCCCCCACCCCCCCCCCCCCCCACCCCCCCCCCCCCCCACCCCCCCCCCCCCCCACCCCCCCCCCCCCCCACCCCCCCCCCCCCCCACCCCCCCCCCCCCCCACCCCCCCCCCCCCCCACCCCCCCCCCCCCCCACCCCCCCCCCCCCCCACCCCCCCCCCCCCCCACCCCCCCCCCCCCCCACCCCCCCCCCCCCCCACCCCCCCCCCCCCCCACCCCCCCCCCCCCCCACCCCCCCCCCCCCCCACCCCCCCCCCCCCCCACCCCCCCCCCCCCCCACCCCCCCCCCCCCCCACCCCCCCCCCCCCCCACCCCCCCCCCCCCCCACCCCCCCCCCCCCCCACCCCCCCCCCCCCCCACCCCCCCCCCCCCCCACCCCCCCCCCCCCCCACCCCCCCCCCCCCCCACCCCCCCCCCCCCCCACCCCCCCCCCCCCCCACCCCCCCCCCCCCCCACCCCCCCCCCCCCCCACCCCCCCCCCCCCCCACCCCCCCCCCCCCCCACCCCCCCCCCCCCCCACCCCCCCCCCCCCCCACCCCCCCCCCCCCCCACCCCCCCCCCCCCCCACCCCCCCCCCCCCCCACCCCCCCCCCCCCCCACCCCCCCCCCCCCCCACCCCCCCCCCCCCCCACCCCCCCCCCCCCCCACCCCCCCCCCCCCCCACCCCCCCCCCCCCCCACCCCCCCCCCCCCCCACCCCCCCCCCCCCCCACCCCCCCCCCCCCCCACCCCCCCCCCCCCCCACCCCCCCCCCCCCCCACCCCCCCCCCCCCCCACCCCCCCCCCCCCCCACCCCCCCCCCCCCCCACCCCCCCCCCCCCCCACCCCCCCCCCCCCCCACCCCCCCCCCCCCCCACCCCCCCCCCCCCCCACCCCCCCCCCCCCCCACCCCCCCCCCCCCCCACCCCCCCCCCCCCCCACCCCCCCCCCCCCCCACCCCCCCCCCCCCCCACCCCCCCCCCCCCCCACCCCCCCCCCCCCCCACCCCCCCCCCCCCCCACCCCCCCCCCCCCCCACCCCCCCCCCCCCCCACCCCCCCCCCCCCCCACCCCCCCCCCCCCCCACCCCCCCCCCCCCCCACCCCCCCCCCCCCCCACCCCCCCCCCCCCCCACCCCCCCCCCCCCCCACCCCCCCCCCCCCCCACCCCCCCCCCCCCCCACCCCCCCCCCCCCCCACCCCCCCCCCCCCCCACCCCCCCCCCCCCCCACCCCCCCCCCCCCCCACCCCCCCCCCCCCCCACCCCCCCCCCCCCCCACCCCCCCCCCCCCCCACCCCCCCCCCCCCCCACCCCCCCCCCCCCCCACCCCCCCCCCCCCCCACCCCCCCCCCCCCCCACCCCCCCCCCCCCCCACCCCCCCCCCCCCCCACCCCCCCCCCCCCCCACCCCCCCCCCCCCCCACCCCCCCCCCCCCCCACCCCCCCCCCCCCCCACCCCCCCCCCCCCCCACCCCCCCCCCCCCCCACCCCCCCCCCCCCCCACCCCCCCCCCCCCCCACCCCCCCCCCCCCCCACCCCCCCCCCCCCCCACCCCCCCCCCCCCCCACCCCCCCCCCCCCCCACCCCCCCCCCCCCCCACCCCCCCCCCCCCCCACCCCCCCCCCCCCCCACCCCCCCCCCCCCCCACCCCCCCCCCCCCCCACCCCCCCCCCCCCCCACCCCCCCCCCCCCCCACCCCCCCCCCCCCCCACCCCCCCCCCCCCCCACCCCCCCCCCCCCCCACCCCCCCCCCCCCCCACCCCCCCCCCCCCCCACCCCCCCCCCCCCCCACCCCCCCCCCCCCCCACCCCCCCCCCCCCCCACCCCCCCCCCCCCCCACCCCCCCCCCCCCCCACCCCCCCCCCCCCCCACCCCCCCCCCCCCCCACCCCCCCCCCCCCCCACCCCCCCCCCCCCCCACCCCCCCCCCCCCCCACCCCCCCCCCCCCCCACCCCCCCCCCCCCCCACCCCCCCCCCCCCCCACCCCCCCCCCCCCCCACCCCCCCCCCCCCCCACCCCCCCCCCCCCCCACCCCCCCCCCCCCCCACCCCCCCCCCCCCCCACCCCCCCCCCCCCCCACCCCCCCCCCCCCCCACCCCCCCCCCCCCCCACCCCCCCCCCCCCCCACCCCCCCCCCCCCCCACCCCCCCCCCCCCCCACCCCCCCCCCCCCCCACCCCCCCCCCCCCCCACCCCCCCCCCCCCCCACCCCCCCCCCCCCCCACCCCCCCCCCCCCCCACCCCCCCCCCCCCCCACCCCCCCCCCCCCCCACCCCCCCCCCCCCCCACCCCCCCCCCCCCCCACCCCCCCCCCCCCCCACCCCCCCCCCCCCCCACCCCCCCCCCCCCCCACCCCCCCCCCCCCCCACCCCCCCCCCCCCCCACCCCCCCCCCCCCCCACCCCCCCCCCCCCCCACCCCCCCCCCCCCCCACCCCCCCCCCCCCCCACCCCCCCCCCCCCCCACCCCCCCCCCCCCCCACCCCCCCCCCCCCCCACCCCCCCCCCCCCCCACCCCCCCCCCCCCCCACCCCCCCCCCCCCCCACCCCCCCCCCCCCCCACCCCCCCCCCCCCCCACCCCCCCCCCCCCCCACCCCCCCCCCCCCCCACCCCCCCCCCCCCCCACCCCCCCCCCCCCCCACCCCCCCCCCCCCCCACCCCCCCCCCCCCCCACCCCCCCCCCCCCCCACCCCCCCCCCCCCCCACCCCCCCCCCCCCCCACCCCCCCCCCCCCCCACCCCCCCCCCCCCCCACCCCCCCCCCCCCCCACCCCCCCCCCCCCCCACCCCCCCCCCCCCCCACCCCCCCCCCCCCCCACCCCCCCCCCCCCCCACCCCCCCCCCCCCCCACCCCCCCCCCCCCCCACCCCCCCCCCCCCCCACCCCCCCCCCCCCCCACCCCCCCCCCCCCCCACCCCCCCCCCCCCCCACCCCCCCCCCCCCCCACCCCCCCCCCCCCCCACCCCCCCCCCCCCCCACCCCCCCCCCCCCCCACCCCCCCCCCCCCCCACCCCCCCCCCCCCCCACCCCCCCCCCCCCCCACCCCCCCCCCCCCCCACCCCCCCCCCCCCCCACCCCCCCCCCCCCCCACCCCCCCCCCCCCCCACCCCCCCCCCCCCCCACCCCCCCCCCCCCCCACCCCCCCCCCCCCCCACCCCCCCCCCCCCCCACCCCCCCCCCCCCCCACCCCCCCCCCCCCCCACCCCCCCCCCCCCCCACCCCCCCCCCCCCCCACCCCCCCCCCCCCCCACCCCCCCCCCCCCCCACCCCCCCCCCCCCCCACCCCCCCCCCCCCCCACCCCCCCCCCCCCCCACCCCCCCCCCCCCCCACCCCCCCCCCCCCCCACCCCCCCCCCCCCCCACCCCCCCCCCCCCCCACCCCCCCCCCCCCCCACCCCCCCCCCCCCCCACCCCCCCCCCCCCCCACCCCCCCCCCCCCCCACCCCCCCCCCCCCCCACCCCCCCCCCCCCCCACCCCCCCCCCCCCCCACCCCCCCCCCCCCCCACCCCCCCCCCCCCCCACCCCCCCCCCCCCCCACCCCCCCCCCCCCCCACCCCCCCCCCCCCCCACCCCCCCCCCCCCCCACCCCCCCCCCCCCCCACCCCCCCCCCCCCCCACCCCCCCCCCCCCCCACCCCCCCCCCCCCCCACCCCCCCCCCCCCCCACCCCCCCCCCCCCCCACCCCCCCCCCCCCCCACCCCCCCCCCCCCCCACCCCCCCCCCCCCCCACCCCCCCCCCCCCCCACCCCCCCCCCCCCCCACCCCCCCCCCCCCCCACCCCCCCCCCCCCCCACCCCCCCCCCCCCCCACCCCCCCCCCCCCCCACCCCCCCCCCCCCCCACCCCCCCCCCCCCCCACCCCCCCCCCCCCCCACCCCCCCCCCCCCCCACCCCCCCCCCCCCCCACCCCCCCCCCCCCCCACCCCCCCCCCCCCCCACCCCCCCCCCCCCCCACCCCCCCCCCCCCCCACCCCCCCCCCCCCCCACCCCCCCCCCCCCCCACCCCCCCCCCCCCCCACCCCCCCCCCCCCCCACCCCCCCCCCCCCCCACCCCCCCCCCCCCCCACCCCCCCCCCCCCCCACCCCCCCCCCCCCCCACCCCCCCCCCCCCCCACCCCCCCCCCCCCCCACCCCCCCCCCCCCCCACCCCCCCCCCCCCCCACCCCCCCCCCCCCCCACCCCCCCCCCCCCCCACCCCCCCCCCCCCCCACCCCCCCCCCCCCCCACCCCCCCCCCCCCCCACCCCCCCCCCCCCCCACCCCCCCCCCCCCCCACCCCCCCCCCCCCCCACCCCCCCCCCCCCCCACCCCCCCCCCCCCCCACCCCCCCCCCCCCCCACCCCCCCCCCCCCCCACCCCCCCCCCCCCCCACCCCCCCCCCCCCCCACCCCCCCCCCCCCCCACCCCCCCCCCCCCCCACCCCCCCCCCCCCCCACCCCCCCCCCCCCCCACCCCCCCCCCCCCCCACCCCCCCCCCCCCCCACCCCCCCCCCCCCCCACCCCCCCCCCCCCCCACCCCCCCCCCCCCCCACCCCCCCCCCCCCCCACCCCCCCCCCCCCCCACCCCCCCCCCCCCCCACCCCCCCCCCCCCCCACCCCCCCCCCCCCCCACCCCCCCCCCCCCCCACCCCCCCCCCCCCCCACCCCCCCCCCCCCCCACCCCCCCCCCCCCCCACCCCCCCCCCCCCCCACCCCCCCCCCCCCCCACCCCCCCCCCCCCCCACCCCCCCCCCCCCCCACCCCCCCCCCCCCCCACCCCCCCCCCCCCCCACCCCCCCCCCCCCCCACCCCCCCCCCCCCCCACCCCCCCCCCCCCCCACCCCCCCCCCCCCCCACCCCCCCCCCCCCCCACCCCCCCCCCCCCCCACCCCCCCCCCCCCCCACCCCCCCCCCCCCCCACCCCCCCCCCCCCCCACCCCCCCCCCCCCCCACCCCCCCCCCCCCCCACCCCCCCCCCCCCCCACCCCCCCCCCCCCCCACCCCCCCCCCCCCCCACCCCCCCCCCCCCCCACCCCCCCCCCCCCCCACCCCCCCCCCCCCCCACCCCCCCCCCCCCCCACCCCCCCCCCCCCCCACCCCCCCCCCCCCCCACCCCCCCCCCCCCCCACCCCCCCCCCCCCCCACCCCCCCCCCCCCCCACCCCCCCCCCCCCCCACCCCCCCCCCCCCCCACCCCCCCCCCCCCCCACCCCCCCCCCCCCCCACCCCCCCCCCCCCCCACCCCCCCCCCCCCCCACCCCCCCCCCCCCCCACCCCCCCCCCCCCCCACCCCCCCCCCCCCCCACCCCCCCCCCCCCCCACCCCCCCCCCCCCCCACCCCCCCCCCCCCCCACCCCCCCCCCCCCCCACCCCCCCCCCCCCCCACCCCCCCCCCCCCCCACCCCCCCCCCCCCCCACCCCCCCCCCCCCCCACCCCCCCCCCCCCCCACCCCCCCCCCCCCCCACCCCCCCCCCCCCCCACCCCCCCCCCCCCCCACCCCCCCCCCCCCCCACCCCCCCCCCCCCCCACCCCCCCCCCCCCCCACCCCCCCCCCCCCCCACCCCCCCCCCCCCCCACCCCCCCCCCCCCCCACCCCCCCCCCCCCCCACCCCCCCCCCCCCCCACCCCCCCCCCCCCCCACCCCCCCCCCCCCCCACCCCCCCCCCCCCCCACCCCCCCCCCCCCCCACCCCCCCCCCCCCCCACCCCCCCCCCCCCCCACCCCCCCCCCCCCCCACCCCCCCCCCCCCCCACCCCCCCCCCCCCCCACCCCCCCCCCCCCCCACCCCCCCCCCCCCCCACCCCCCCCCCCCCCCACCCCCCCCCCCCCCCACCCCCCCCCCCCCCCACCCCCCCCCCCCCCCACCCCCCCCCCCCCCCACCCCCCCCCCCCCCCACCCCCCCCCCCCCCCACCCCCCCCCCCCCCCACCCCCCCCCCCCCCCACCCCCCCCCCCCCCCACCCCCCCCCCCCCCCACCCCCCCCCCCCCCCACCCCCCCCCCCCCCCACCCCCCCCCCCCCCCACCCCCCCCCCCCCCCACCCCCCCCCCCCCCCACCCCCCCCCCCCCCCACCCCCCCCCCCCCCCACCCCCCCCCCCCCCCACCCCCCCCCCCCCCCACCCCCCCCCCCCCCCACCCCCCCCCCCCCCCACCCCCCCCCCCCCCCACCCCCCCCCCCCCCCACCCCCCCCCCCCCCCACCCCCCCCCCCCCCCACCCCCCCCCCCCCCCACCCCCCCCCCCCCCCACCCCCCCCCCCCCCCACCCCCCCCCC
Source organism: Sphaerodactylus townsendi (assembly GCF_021028975.2). Classification (NCBI taxonomy): domain Eukaryota; kingdom Metazoa; phylum Chordata; class Lepidosauria; order Squamata; family Sphaerodactylidae; genus Sphaerodactylus; species Sphaerodactylus townsendi. The sequence continues at coordinate 18,597,256 of NC_059426.1, read as the reverse complement.
CCCCCACCCCCCCCCCCCCCCACCCCCCCCCCCCCCCACCCCCCCCCCCCCCCACCCCCCCCCCCCCCCACCCCCCCCCCCCCCCACCCCCCCCCCCCCCCACCCCCCCCCCCCCCCACCCCCCCCCCCCCCCACCCCCCCCCCCCCCCACCCCCCCCCCCCCCCACCCCCCCCCCCCCCCACCCCCCCCCCCCCCCACCCCCCCCCCCCCCCACCCCCCCCCCCCCCCACCCCCCCCCCCCCCCACCCCCCCCCCCCCCCACCCCCCCCCCCCCCCACCCCCCCCCCCCCCCACCCCCCCCCCCCCCCACCCCCCCCCCCCCCCACCCCCCCCCCCCCCCACCCCCCCCCCCCCCCACCCCCCCCCCCCCCCACCCCCCCCCCCCCCCACCCCCCCCCCCCCCCACCCCCCCCCCCCCCCACCCCCCCCCCCCCCCACCCCCCCCCCCCCCCACCCCCCCCCCCCCCCACCCCCCCCCCCCCCCACCCCCCCCCCCCCCCACCCCCCCCCCCCCCCACCCCCCCCCCCCCCCACCCCCCCCCCCCCCCACCCCCCCCCCCCCCCACCCCCCCCCCCCCCCACCCCCCCCCCCCCCCACCCCCCCCCCCCCCCACCCCCCCCCCCCCCCACCCCCCCCCCCCCCCACCCCCCCCCCCCCCCACCCCCCCCCCCCCCCACCCCCCCCCCCCCCCACCCCCCCCCCCCCCCACCCCCCCCCCCCCCCACCCCCCCCCCCCCCCACCCCCCCCCCCCCCCACCCCCCCCCCCCCCCACCCCCCCCCCCCCCCACCCCCCCCCCCCCCCACCCCCCCCCCCCCCCACCCCCCCCCCCCCCCACCCCCCCCCCCCCCCACCCCCCCCCCCCCCCACCCCCCCCCCCCCCCACCCCCCCCCCCCCCCACCCCCCCCCCCCCCCACCCCCCCCCCCCCCCACCCCCCCCCCCCCCCACCCCCCCCCCCCCCCACCCCCCCCCCCCCCCACCCCCCCCCCCCCCCACCCCCCCCCCCCCCCACCCCCCCCCCCCCCCACCCCCCCCCCCCCCCACCCCCCCCCCCCCCCACCCCCCCCCCCCCCCACCCCCCCCCCCCCCCACCCCCCCCCCCCCCCACCCCCCCCCCCCCCCACCCCCCCCCCCCCCCACCCCCCCCCCCCCCCACCCCCCCCCCCCCCCACCCCCCCCCCCCCCCACCCCCCCCCCCCCCCACCCCCCCCCCCCCCCACCCCCCCCCCCCCCCACCCCCCCCCCCCCCCACCCCCCCCCCCCCCCACCCCCCCCCCCCCCCACCCCCCCCCCCCCCCACCCCCCCCCCCCCCCACCCCCCCCCCCCCCCACCCCCCCCCCCCCCCACCCCCCCCCCCCCCCACCCCCCCCCCCCCCCACCCCCCCCCCCCCCCACCCCCCCCCCCCCCCACCCCCCCCCCCCCCCACCCCCCCCCCCCCCCACCCCCCCCCCCCCCCACCCCCCCCCCCCCCCACCCCCCCCCCCCCCCACCCCCCCCCCCCCCCACCCCCCCCCCCCCCCACCCCCCCCCCCCCCCACCCCCCCCCCCCCCCACCCCCCCCCCCCCCCACCCCCCCCCCCCCCCACCCCCCCCCCCCCCCACCCCCCCCCCCCCCCACCCCCCCCCCCCCCCACCCCCCCCCCCCCCCACCCCCCCCCCCCCCCACCCCCCCCCCCCCCCACCCCCCCCCCCCCCCACCCCCCCCCCCCCCCACCCCCCCCCCCCCCCACCCCCCCCCCCCCCCACCCCCCCCCCCCCCCACCCCCCCCCCCCCCCACCCCCCCCCCCCCCCACCCCCCCCCCCCCCCACCCCCCCCCCCCCCCACCCCCCCCCCCCCCCACCCCCCCCCCCCCCCACCCCCCCCCCCCCCCACCCCCCCCCCCCCCCACCCCCCCCCCCCCCCACCCCCCCCCCCCCCCACCCCCCCCCCCCCCCACCCCCCCCCCCCCCCACCCCCCCCCCCCCCCACCCCCCCCCCCCCCCACCCCCCCCCCCCCCCACCCCCCCCCCCCCCCACCCCCCCCCCCCCCCACCCCCCCCCCCCCCCACCCCCCCCCCCCCCCACCCCCCCCCCCCCCCACCCCCCCCCCCCCCCACCCCCCCCCCCCCCCACCCCCCCCCCCCCCCACCCCCCCCCCCCCCCACCCCCCCCCCCCCCCACCCCCCCCCCCCCCCACCCCCCCCCCCCCCCACCCCCCCCCCCCCCCACCCCCCCCCCCCCCCACCCCCCCCCCCCCCCACCCCCCCCCCCCCCCACCCCCCCCCCCCCCCACCCCCCCCCCCCCCCACCCCCCCCCCCCCCCACCCCCCCCCCCCCCCACCCCCCCCCCCCCCCACCCCCCCCCCCCCCCACCCCCCCCCCCCCCCACCCCCCCCCCCCCCCACCCCCCCCCCCCCCCACCCCCCCCCCCCCCCACCCCCCCCCCCCCCCACCCCCCCCCCCCCCCACCCCCCCCCCCCCCCACCCCCCCCCCCCCCCACCCCCCCCCCCCCCCACCCCCCCCCCCCCCCACCCCCCCCCCCCCCCACCCCCCCCCCCCCCCACCCCCCCCCCCCCCCACCCCCCCCCCCCCCCACCCCCCCCCCCCCCCACCCCCCCCCCCCCCCACCCCCCCCCCCCCCCACCCCCCCCCCCCCCCACCCCCCCCCCCCCCCACCCCCCCCCCCCCCCACCCCCCCCCCCCCCCACCCCCCCCCCCCCCCACCCCCCCCCCCCCCCACCCCCCCCCCCCCCCACCCCCCCCCCCCCCCACCCCCCCCCCCCCCCACCCCCCCCCCCCCCCACCCCCCCCCCCCCCCACCCCCCCCCCCCCCCACCCCCCCCCCCCCCCACCCCCCCCCCCCCCCACCCCCCCCCCCCCCCACCCCCCCCCCCCCCCACCCCCCCCCCCCCCCACCCCCCCCCCCCCCCACCCCCCCCCCCCCCCACCCCCCCCCCCCCCCACCCCCCCCCCCCCCCACCCCCCCCCCCCCCCACCCCCCCCCCCCCCCACCCCCCCCCCCCCCCACCCCCCCCCCCCCCCACCCCCCCCCCCCCCCACCCCCCCCCCCCCCCACCCCCCCCCCCCCCCACCCCCCCCCCCCCCCACCCCCCCCCCCCCCCACCCCCCCCCCCCCCCACCCCCCCCCCCCCCCACCCCCCCCCCCCCCCACCCCCCCCCCCCCCCACCCCCCCCCCCCCCCACCCCCCCCCCCCCCCACCCCCCCCCCCCCCCACCCCCCCCCCCCCCCACCCCCCCCCCCCCCCACCCCCCCCCCCCCCCACCCCCCCCCCCCCCCACCCCCCCCCCCCCCCACCCCCCCCCCCCCCCACCCCCCCCCCCCCCCACCCCCCCCCCCCCCCACCCCCCCCCCCCCCCACCCCCCCCCCCCCCCACCCCCCCCCCCCCCCACCCCCCCCCCCCCCCACCCCCCCCCCCCCCCACCCCCCCCCCCCCCCACCCCCCCCCCCCCCCACCCCCCCCCCCCCCCACCCCCCCCCCCCCCCACCCCCCCCCCCCCCCACCCCCCCCCCCCCCCACCCCCCCCCCCCCCCACCCCCCCCCCCCCCCACCCCCCCCCCCCCCCACCCCCCCCCCCCCCCACCCCCCCCCCCCCCCACCCCCCCCCCCCCCCACCCCCCCCCCCCCCCACCCCCCCCCCCCCCCACCCCCCCCCCCCCCCACCCCCCCCCCCCCCCACCCCCCCCCCCCCCCACCCCCCCCCCCCCCCACCCCCCCCCCCCCCCACCCCCCCCCCCCCCCACCCCCCCCCCCCCCCACCCCCCCCCCCCCCCACCCCCCCCCCCCCCCACCCCCCCCCCCCCCCACCCCCCCCCCCCCCCACCCCCCCCCCCCCCCACCCCCCCCCCCCCCCACCCCCCCCCCCCCCCACCCCCCCCCCCCCCCACCCCCCCCCCCCCCCACCCCCCCCCCCCCCCACCCCCCCCCCCCCCCACCCCCCCCCCCCCCCACCCCCCCCCCCCCCCACCCCCCCCCCCCCCCACCCCCCCCCCCCCCCACCCCCCCCCCCCCCCACCCCCCCCCCCCCCCACCCCCCCCCCCCCCCACCCCCCCCCCCCCCCACCCCCCCCCCCCCCCACCCCCCCCCCCCCCCACCCCCCCCCCCCCCCACCCCCCCCCCCCCCCACCCCCCCCCCCCCCCACCCCCCCCCCCCCCCACCCCCCCCCCCCCCCACCCCCCCCCCCCCCCACCCCCCCCCCCCCCCACCCCCCCCCCCCCCCACCCCCCCCCCCCCCCACCCCCCCCCCCCCCCACCCCCCCCCCCCCCCACCCCCCCCCCCCCCCACCCCCCCCCCCCCCCACCCCCCCCCCCCCCCACCCCCCCCCCCCCCCACCCCCCCCCCCCCCCACCCCCCCCCCCCCCCACCCCCCCCCCCCCCCACCCCCCCCCCCCCCCACCCCCCCCCCCCCCCACCCCCCCCCCCCCCCACCCCCCCCCCCCCCCACCCCCCCCCCCCCCCACCCCCCCCCCCCCCCACCCCCCCCCCCCCCCACCCCCCCCCCCCCCCACCCCCCCCCCCCCCCACCCCCCCCCCCCCCCACCCCCCCCCCCCCCCACCCCCCCCCCCCCCCACCCCCCCCCCCCCCCACCCCCCCCCCCCCCCACCCCCCCCCCCCCCCACCCCCCCCCCCCCCCACCCCCCCCCCCCCCCACCCCCCCCCCCCCCCACCCCCCCCCCCCCCCACCCCCCCCCCCCCCCACCCCCCCCCCCCCCCACCCCCCCCCCCCCCCACCCCCCCCCCCCCCCACCCCCCCCCCCCCCCACCCCCCCCCCCCCCCACCCCCCCCCCCCCCCACCCCCCCCCCCCCCCACCCCCCCCCCCCCCCACCCCCCCCCCCCCCCACCCCCCCCCCCCCCCACCCCCCCCCCCCCCCACCCCCCCCCCCCCCCACCCCCCCCCCCCCCCACCCCCCCCCCCCCCCACCCCCCCCCCCCCCCACCCCCCCCCCCCCCCACCCCCCCCCCCCCCCACCCCCCCCCCCCCCCACCCCCCCCCCCCCCCACCCCCCCCCCCCCCCACCCCCCCCCCCCCCCACCCCCCCCCCCCCCCACCCCCCCCCCCCCCCACCCCCCCCCCCCCCCACCCCCCCCCCCCCCCACCCCCCCCCCCCCCCACCCCCCCCCCCCCCCACCCCCCCCCCCCCCCACCCCCCCCCCCCCCCACCCCCCCCCCCCCCCACCCCCCCCCCCCCCCACCCCCCCCCCCCCCCACCCCCCCCCCCCCCCACCCCCCCCCCCCCCCACCCCCCCCCCCCCCCACCCCCCCCCCCCCCCACCCCCCCCCCCCCCCACCCCCCCCCCCCCCCACCCCCCCCCCCCCCCACCCCCCCCCCCCCCCACCCCCCCCCCCCCCCACCCCCCCCCCCCCCCACCCCCCCCCCCCCCCACCCCCCCCCCCCCCCACCCCCCCCCCCCCCCACCCCCCCCCCCCCCCACCCCCCCCCCCCCCCACCCCCCCCCCCCCCCACCCCCCCCCCCCCCCACCCCCCCCCCCCCCCACCCCCCCCCCCCCCCACCCCCCCCCCCCCCCACCCCCCCCCCCCCCCACCCCCCCCCCCCCCCACCCCCCCCCCCCCCCACCCCCCCCCCCCCCCACCCCCCCCCCCCCCCACCCCCCCCCCCCCCCACCCCCCCCCCCCCCCACCCCCCCCCCCCCCCACCCCCCCCCCCCCCCACCCCCCCCCCCCCCCACCCCCCCCCCCCCCCACCCCCCCCCCCCCCCACCCCCCCCCCCCCCCACCCCCCCCCCCCCCCACCCCCCCCCCCCCCCACCCCCCCCCCCCCCCACCCCCCCCCCCCCCCACCCCCCCCCCCCCCCACCCCCCCCCCCCCCCACCCCCCCCCCCCCCCACCCCCCCCCCCCCCCACCCCCCCCCCCCCCCACCCCCCCCCCCCCCCACCCCCCCCCCCCCCCACCCCCCCCCCCCCCCACCCCCCCCCCCCCCCACCCCCCCCCCCCCCCACCCCCCCCCCCCCCCACCCCCCCCCCCCCCCACCCCCCCCCCCCCCCACCCCCCCCCCCCCCCACCCCCCCCCCCCCCCACCCCCCCCCCCCCCCACCCCCCCCCCCCCCCACCCCCCCCCCCCCCCACCCCCCCCCCCCCCCACCCCCCCCCCCCCCCACCCCCCCCCCCCCCCACCCCCCCCCCCCCCCACCCCCCCCCCCCCCCACCCCCCCCCCCCCCCACCCCCCCCCCCCCCCACCCCCCCCCCCCCCCACCCCCCCCCCCCCCCACCCCCCCCCCCCCCCACCCCCCCCCCCCCCCACCCCCCCCCCCCCCCACCCCCCCCCCCCCCCACCCCCCCCCCCCCCCACCCCCCCCCCCCCCCACCCCCCCCCCCCCCCACCCCCCCCCCCCCCCACCCCCCCCCCCCCCCACCCCCCCCCCCCCCCACCCCCCCCCCCCCCCACCCCCCCCCCCCCCCACCCCCCCCCCCCCCCACCCCCCCCCCCCCCCACCCCCCCCCCCCCCCACCCCCCCCCCCCCCCACCCCCCCCCCCCCCCACCCCCCCCCCCCCCCACCCCCCCCCCCCCCCACCCCCCCCCCCCCCCACCCCCCCCCCCCCCCACCCCCCCCCCCCCCCACCCCCCCCCCCCCCCACCCCCCCCCCCCCCCACCCCCCCCCCCCCCCACCCCCCCCCCCCCCCACCCCCCCCCCCCCCCACCCCCCCCCCCCCCCACCCCCCCCCCCCCCCACCCCCCCCCCCCCCCACCCCCCCCCCCCCCCACCCCCCCCCCCCCCCACCCCCCCCCCCCCCCACCCCCCCCCCCCCCCACCCCCCCCCCCCCCCACCCCCCCCCCCCCCCACCCCCCCCCCCCCCCACCCCCCCCCCCCCCCACCCCCCCCCCCCCCCACCCCCCCCCCCCCCCACCCCCCCCCCCCCCCACCCCCCCCCCCCCCCACCCCCCCCCCCCCCCACCCCCCCCCCCCCCCACCCCCCCCCCCCCCCACCCCCCCCCCCCCCCACCCCCCCCCCCCCCCACCCCCCCCCCCCCCCACCCCCCCCCCCCCCCACCCCCCCCCCCCCCCACCCCCCCCCCCCCCCACCCCCCCCCCCCCCCACCCCCCCCCCCCCCCACCCCCCCCCCCCCCCACCCCCCCCCCCCCCCACCCCCCCCCCCCCCCACCCCCCCCCCCCCCCACCCCCCCCCCCCCCCACCCCCCCCCCCCCCCACCCCCCCCCCCCCCCACCCCCCCCCCCCCCCACCCCCCCCCCCCCCCACCCCCCCCCCCCCCCACCCCCCCCCCCCCCCACCCCCCCCCCCCCCCACCCCCCCCCCCCCCCACCCCCCCCCCCCCCCACCCCCCCCCCCCCCCACCCCCCCCCCCCCCCACCCCCCCCCCCCCCCACCCCCCCCCCCCCCCACCCCCCCCCCCCCCCACCCCCCCCCCCCCCCACCCCCCCCCCCCCCCACCCCCCCCCCCCCCCACCCCCCCCCCCCCCCACCCCCCCCCCCCCCCACCCCCCCCCCCCCCCACCCCCCCCCCCCCCCACCCCCCCCCCCCCCCACCCCCCCCCCCCCCCACCCCCCCCCCCCCCCACCCCCCCCCCCCCCCACCCCCCCCCCCCCCCACCCCCCCCCCCCCCCACCCCCCCCCCCCCCCACCCCCCCCCCCCCCCACCCCCCCCCCCCCCCACCCCCCCCCCCCCCCACCCCCCCCCCCCCCCACCCCCCCCCCCCCCCACCCCCCCCCCCCCCCACCCCCCCCCCCCCCCACCCCCCCCCCCCCCCACCCCCCCCCCCCCCCACCCCCCCCCCCCCCCACCCCCCCCCCCCCCCACCCCCCCCCCCCCCCACCCCCCCCCCCCCCCACCCCCCCCCCCCCCCACCCCCCCCCCCCCCCACCCCCCCCCCCCCCCACCCCCCCCCCCCCCCACCCCCCCCCCCCCCCACCCCCCCCCCCCCCCACCCCCCCCCCCCCCCACCCCCCCCCCCCCCCACCCCCCCCCCCCCCCACCCCCCCCCCCCCCCACCCCCCCCCCCCCCCACCCCCCCCCCCCCCCACCCCCCCCCCCCCCCACCCCCCCCCCCCCCCAACCCCCCCACCCCCCACCCCCCCCACCCCCCCCACCCCCCCCCCCCACCCCCCCCCCCCCGCACCCCCCTCCCCCCCCCCCCCCCCCCCCCCACCCCCCCCCCCCCCCACCCCCCCCCCCCCCCAACCCCGCCCCCCCCACCCCCCCCCCCCCCCCCCCCCCCCCCCCACCCCCCCCCCCACCCCCCCCCCCCCCCCCCCAGCCCCCACCGCCCCCCACCCCCCCCCATGCCAAGGAATGTTTGCTCTGCAGGCATCGCTGCTGGCTGCCTTTTTAGCGTCTGATTCTCATATGATGTATTTGTGTCTTCAAAGACATCAATTTTTTTTAAAAAACCTGGAAACTGTCTCATGAAAGTTCATGCTGGAATAACTGTACTTACTCTTGAAGGTGCCACCAGACTTCTATTTTGAGTTGACTCCACTATTTTGAGTTGACTCCACTGGAGAGCCAGCATGGTGTAGTAGTTAAGAGCAATCTGGAGAACCAGGTTTGATTCCCCACTTCTCCAAACAAGCAGCTGATTCTTATTTGGTGAACCAGATTTGTTTCCCCATTCCTACATTCCAGCTGGGTGACCTTGGACTAGTCACAGTTCTTTGGAACTCTCTCAGCCCTACCTGCTTCATAAGCTGTCTCTTGTGGGGAGAGGAATGGAAAGGAGTTTGTAAACCATCTTGAGTCTCCTGACAGGAGAGAAAGGTGGGGTATAAATACAAAAACTCTGCTTCTTTCCTTCTTACTGAAACCAATTAGTCAAGGATCATTTATCCAAGAATAAGGTCAGACTCTGAAAACAGAGGTCTTTAGTTACCTCAGAGAACAGCCATTTCCTCTAAAGGACAGACAAGTACATTATCCAGCAACAAGCAGTATAAAAATGCACTAAATATAGGCTCATGCCGCACATGCAGAATAATGCACTTTCAAACTGCTTCCAGTGCTCTTTGAAGCTGCGTGGAATAGCAAAATCCACTTGCAAACAGTTGTGAAAGTGGTTTGAAAACGCATTATTTTGCGTGTGTGGAAGGGGCCATAGACTGACAGACTTTAGATTTTTTTTCATTAACAAATACAGAGAACACTGTTAATTCTAGGAACACTTGATGCTTTCCCCCAGCTTTAAGAACATAAGAACATAAGAACAAGCCAGCTGGATCAGACCAGAGTCCATATAGTCCAGCTCTCTGCAGTGGCCCACCAGGTGCCATTGGAAGCTCACATGCAGGATGTTATTATTTTTTATTTTTATTTTTTATTTTTATTTTTATTATTTTATTATTTTAATACAAACCACCGGCAATAATACCTTCTACGAACAGAATGGGAAAATGTGTAAAGCCTACTAATGTTTATCGTGATTTCAAGGTGACAATTTAGATCAGAGGTCCCCAGCTTTTTGATCCCGTTGGCACGTTTGGAATCCTGACTCAGGGTCATGGGTGCAACCACAAAATGGCCGCCACAGGAGGGCAGAGGCAACCACAAAAAGTTGGGAAGTGCAGTCATGCATAATTCTCATAATAACTCTTCAACATTTGAGGCAGAAGCCACATTTAACATGGCACAGCCATTCGAAAGAGTTGCTGAGCACTGTCCCTCTTGACTCAGCCCACTTTCTAAACTACTTGGAAAGCGCTTGGAAAAGTGGTGGCGGGCGCCCTAGACATCTTGGTCAGGTGTGCATTTTCAAATTTGGGTATAGTTTGCTCTCTCTCTCTCTCTCTCTCTCTCTCTGTGTGTGTGTGTGTGTGTGTGTGTGTGTGTGTAACCCCCATGCTCAGAATGGGTTGACCCAGAATGGGGTGGAGACTCAAAGCAGCAGGAGGCTGCAGAACTCATGTAGTTTGAAGGAGACAAGGCTATGAGACTCAGACCTGGATTTGTATAAGCCCTTAGCACCTTGTTAAGGGTTTTTGTGGTTGTAATGGGTGAGAGTTCTCCTGGAAACCTTCATCATGTTGAATCCTGTTCATCAAGCCCTTGGAGTCTTCAGGAGCCAACCCACTGGCAAAGAAGAATTGGACTTGGCAATATCAGTAGACTGTAAATATAAGGACTTGAAAATGCAACCTGAACAGGACCTTGAAGTGTGATGTTAAATGTTGATGTTATATGTTATATGTTAAGAAAGTAAACCATTTTGTTTTTAAATTTTGTTGTTGCAAACTCATTCCAAGTTCTGCCCCACAGAACCCACAGATAGAGGTTACATGTGCATGTGTGTATTAATCCCAGAAAATTTGCTGCAGGTAATTTTTCTTATTTTATCATAGCAAAATGTGGCAATATTATCAATACAGGCCACTCACGTTTTGTTTTAATTGGAGGGGCTGAGACTCACTGGAAGAGGTTGTGACTCACTGTTTGGCATGCAGAAATTCCCTGGTTCAATCCCCAGCCTCTCCAGTTAAAAAGGACCAGGCATTAGGTGATGTGAAAGAATTTTATCTGAGCCCCTGAAGAGCCATGGCCAGTTTGAGTAGATAGTGGCCCTTTCTGCCACTTAAATCACTTAAAACATTTAGAAAATGTTTTTAATCTCAGTTGGATTTGGATTTTTGGATTTAGATTTTAATTTGTATACCCCCCCTCCCCAAAGGGGCTCAGGGCAGTGAACAACATTGTACCGTGTATCCCCGAAAATAAGACAGTGTCTTATATTAATTTTTGCTCCCAAAGATGCGCTATGTCTTATTTTCAGGGGATGTCTTATTTCTCTGTGTTCTGTTCGTCGGGCATGCTTCCAAACAAAAGCTTTGCTACGTCTTACTTTCGGAGGATGCCTTATATTTCGCACTTCAGCAAAACCTCTACTACGTCTTATTTTCAGGGGATGTCTTATATTCGGGGAAACAGGGTAATAATATGATACATCATAACATAATACAGTACATAAAACTATAGTACAATAATAGAGGTGATTATCCCAACAACAATAAACAGTTTCAGTGGACTCTTAACAGTATATCAATAACATTAGCAAAGTGAGGATGAAACAACGCGCAGCTCCGCTGAGGAAATGTTTCATTTCCTGCCTCAAAACATTTTAAAAGATGTGTGCAGATAAGCCCATAACTGATCTTAATGGTCTGACTCACTATGAGGCAACCTCATGTGTGTAAACCATAAATATATATTGTGCTGCTGTCTTGTATATCTAGGGAAAGGATTCAACGTGGATGGGGAGGGAATAAAATAACTCAGAATGAAGGATCCATGAGTTGGCCAGATATCCATGTGCTTGTGAGGATTAATCACATGTGGTCACCTTCTGCCCTCTTTAAATTGAACTTTTTAAAAACCAGACAAAATCTTCCCAGGCCAATTCTGCTCACAGTAATCAACACCCATGGCGCTTTGAGAAATTGACTGCTCCGGATTTTACTTCAGCAGCTTGGAAAAATTTAAAAGAATTATCGACCGACACTTAATGGATTATAGCTTTAATAGGCTACAGTTCTTGTTTCGGTGGCCGGGCCTGCAAAAACAATAAAGTTTCAGACGAGAACCTCGTGGCAGAAAAGTTATCGACGTGTTACTATACATGATCTGGAGGGAGTAAAATGCAAAACTGAATAGCATTAAGCTCTTTACTAACACAGCCCATCTGTCCTTATCCTTTCCAAAAAGCAAAACTATGGTAATGGGTTTTTAAAAGGAGTGCCCATTCTTCCTCCAGAGCCAAAGTCCAATCTATCTCCACTTCCTATTCTTGTCGACGAAGTTATGAGAAGCTTCGCAGATGCGCATGTAACTCTGTCAGTGGCTTATTACAGCCACGTTGGCAATGACTTTGTTGACTTGAATTATGAGAATAGCTCTAGTCTTTAACTACCTCGTCAGGCAAATTCATGGTTCTTTCTCCTGGTTAGATTATTAACCTCCTTATTCTTTTTTTTAAAATGTGCATGGAGCATAGTGGTGGAATTTCCCCCAGCAGCAGTGGCGTAGGAGGTTAAGAGCTCGTGTATCTAATCTGGAGGAACCGGGTTTGATTCCCAGCTCTGCCGCCTGAGCTGTGGAGGCTTATCTGGGGAATTCAGATTAGCCTGTGCACTCCCACACACGCCAGCTGGGTGACCTTGGGTTAGTCACAGCTTTGGAGCTCTCCCAGCCCCACCCACCTCACAGGGTGTTTGTTGTGAGGGGGGAAGGGGAAGGAGATTGTAAGCCCCTTTGAGTCTCCTACAGGAGAGAAAGGGGGGATATAAATCCAAACTCCTCCTCCTCCTCCTCTTCTTCTTCCTCCTCCTCCTCCTCCTCCTCCTCCTCTTCTTCTTCTTCTTCTTCTTCTTCTTCTTCTTCTTCTTCTTCTTCTTCTTCTTCTTCTTCCCAGAAGCTGCTTGTAGCCCTAGAATATGAATATATAGTTTTACAGAAAAGTTGGAGTCCTCTGGCGGCAAGCCACCTGCTGCTTCAGACCCCTCCAATCACTCTGGAAAGATTTCACTTCTTGCCCTAATGTGGAAAAGGCCAATTCTTTAGTGGCCGAATGGATTCAGGGTTACGAAAGCTCGGGGGTGCCGCTGTGCCCCAGACTCTCTCCTCTCTCCCAAGCTGTTGAAATTGAACTGGTGGTAGAAAGTGCCATGAAGTCACAGCTGATTTATGGCAACCTGGGATGATTTTCAAAGCAGGAAACAAACAGAAGTAGTTTGCTGTTCTTTGCCTCCGTGTAGCAACCCTGGACTTCCTTGGACTTCCTTCCAAATACTAACCAGATTCTGAGATTTGACAACAATGCACTAGCCCGGGCCATCCAAGTCAGGATGAAATCCTCTGTGTTTGTCAAGTCACAACCAACTTACAGTGACCCCTTGGAGTTTTCAAGGCAAGAGACATTTGGGAGTGGTTTGCCATTGCCTGTCTCTACATGGGCTGAGAGAATTCTGAGAGAACTGGGTTAGCAGGCTTCATGTGTTGGAACAGGGAAACTAATCCACTTCACCAGATAAGAGTCCATTGCTCATGTGGAGGGGTGGGGAATCAAACCCAGTTCTCCAGATTAGAGTCCATTGCTCTCAGCCACCACACCATACTAGCTCCTGAAATCTACAAGTATCTTAATTTGGCGAAAAGAAATGGATACCAGAGGCTGTTCCTCTAAAGTCCAAGGAGAGATGCCACATTGGTGCAGTGAGAAGACTAGTCCTCTTTCTCAAACATCCCCAAAGTGGCTGCAAAGCTTTAGGAAGCCCAAGTGAACAGCCCTGAAATGTAATCCTCCCAACAACGCTGTGCTCTGCTTTGCCACTTAGCACCCCTGTGCAAGGGGGACACTTCATGCCTTATGCCAATTCGGGGCCCTCGTATCTTCTGTAGGACCGCATCACCCCATATAAGTCCCTGTACGGCCTCTTAGTTCAGCGGAGGCCAATTTACTCGTGGTCCCTGGCCCCTCAAATGGATAATGGGTTGGCCTCCATCGGGCTGAAATTACCACCACTGGCCCCAGCCAGTGGAAACCACCAGATGTCCGGGCCCTGCGGGACCTCACTGAATTCCACAAGGCCTGTAAGACGGAGTTGTTCCGCCGGGCCTTTGGAGGGACCAGCCGTTGATGGTGCCCCCCCCGGTCCTTTACATCTGGGCCTCTTGCCATCTTGGGACTTGCTGTTCCTCCCTCTTGAGAGAGGATTTTGGAAAAATGGGGCTGCTGGACGCAATTCTTACTTATTAGTCTTTATTTTTATCGCTGCTTTTAAAGGTTTTAATCGTTTTATCTTTATATGTGACTGTGTGTTGTACACCGCCCAGAGCCCTTCGGGGATGGGGCGGTATAAAAGTTGAAATAAATAAAATAATAAAAAATAAAAATACTTTACTTGTAAATAGTAAGAAAACAAAATTAGTCTTTTTATGATGCTATGATGATCCCTATTATTAAAAAGGCACTAGAGGCAACCTGCATTTTTATAACATTTGCTAATTGTCCATAATTGCAAATTCTCTGCGGATCATATTTGTCTAGTTGTTGCTGTGTGCACATAAAAGACCCCCCACTCCCAAGGCCTCAAAATTTGTTACCTTATACTGCTGTGACATGAACATTTGAGGAGTGTGTTTTTTTTTTATCACAAAGACCAGCTTGGACCAAATTCACAGAGCATTACATTCCACTCTTTATTTAAAACCTAAACAGGGCCTCGGCTGTTATAAGTCCATTGATTTCAATGAACTTAGAAAGAGCTAAACTCGAAGCATGCTGCTGTGAGCTTCACTTGAATATGCTTCAATGACCCGACTTCCCAACTAAATTCATTCAAATTTATCTGTAACATCCTGGGCCAGTAGGTAATGTCGGTTAGAAGTATTCTACCATACCTGCTTAATGCCTCTCTCAAGTACTTAATATGTCTGGCCAATTTTAAAATGACATTACGGAATTAGAATAAATTATACATAGTGATTTTTTAAAAAGCTTTCTAGGTAATTACTTGGGATTCCAGCTGTATTTCTGTAACAGCATGAATTTTTTTTTTAAAAAAATGAAGATGCGTGAGTCTAATAGAGGGATATGGCGACGTTGTGGTTCAGCGATCAAAAGGGCCCAGTTGGCTGAACATGGATCGGAAGCCAAATTGTTGTCAATTCACGCCCCGTTTTTACGACTGAGGTAGTTTTCCGGAAATGAGAGTAAGAAATTTTCTGGAGTTTAACCATCACGCTTTATTACTTGAAAGTGTGGATAAAGGAAGTCATATTTCACAAATTCCCTCCGGACAGTGCCACAAATTCACCATTTTTAAGGGCCCGGTAAATGCATAATTCTTACAGCCTGTCCAGAGTAGATGCCTCTTTGCCTAGCCATTATTAAGCAAGTCTCATCGTGAACGACTGCAGAATTCCTTCAGTCTAAGCCTGTTGAAATCAATGGGGTTAAACTGGAATAACTCCAGGGAGGGTTGGGCTGTTAAACTTATTGTCTGGCAGAGCAGGTGGGAAATACTCTTGTCTCCCTTACGGAGACCTTCACACCCCTAAATTACATCATATTAGCCTCTTCCTTGTAACAAATAGGGACCTGTAAAAAATCAGACTTTATTTTTGGTTTGCCATTCCTATTAGAAGAAGAAGAGTTGGATTTATATCTCCCCTTTATCTCCTGTAAGGAGGCTCAAAGGGGCTTACAAAACCCTTTCTCTTCCCCCCTCACAACAAACACCCTGTGAGGTAGGTGGGGCTGAGAGAGCTCAGAAGAACTGTGACTCAGCCTCCATACCCCAGCTTGCATGTGCTGCAGTGCAATAAAGCCACCTAGAACACCTCAGAGGCCTCCACAGCACAAGTGGCAGAGTGGGGAATCAAACCCAGTCCTCCAGATTAGAGTGCACCTGCTCTTAACCACAACACCACCCATATTCTCTCCATCCCTCTGTCCCTCCCTCTGTCCCTCCCTCCCTCTCACACGCATGCACGCACGCACGCACGCATGCACCCACACATTCACCCACAGATGACAGACATGTAGATTTGCCAGCTTCCAGGTGGTGGCTGAGAATGTTCTGTGATTACAACTGATATCCAGCCAACAGAGAGCTTTTCACCTGGAGAAAATGGCTGCTTTGGAGGGTGGACTCTATGATACTATACCCTACTGGACTCTATGGTACAATACCCTGCTGGACTCTATGGTACTATACCCTGCTGGACTCTATGGTACTATACCCTGCTGGACTCTATGGTACTATACCCTGCTGAAGTCCCTCCCCCTCCCCAAACCTTACCCACTCAGGCTCCTCCTCCAAAATCTCCAGGTCTCTTCCATACCAGAGCTGGCAACCCTAAAGATATGTCATTTATGTGTATGCCACAGGAGGGGTGTTATTTGACTTTTCACTGGGAAAGAAAGGGAAAAGAGATTTCTGGAGTAGAGGACAGACTTGCCAGCAGCCAACTTTAAAGCCCGTTTGGCTTATTTAAAACAGATTAAGAAAAAACACAGTGATCTTAGTGTGTGATAAGTTTCTTTTAACCTTATAAAAAGAAGAGATCGGTGTGTTGCTGAAGGAAAGCCACAAACACTCTGCAACAGAACACGTGCTCATATCTCCATCCCCACCCCACAAATGCAAACCTTGACATCCCAGAAGAACTTGTATGTGTCACCCAGCAAAACCGATTTACGGCACGACAGGACCAGGCACCTTTAACAAACCTGACTGGACTCATGATAGCCTGAGCTCAAACCAAGCGGGGTCAATTTACCTGAATGCTATCGATAGGAGAATTCACTGGAGGAACACATCATGGCGGTCATGGTGCAGAGGTGGACAATGGCAAACCATCTCTGAAAGACCCTTGCCTTGTCCTGGATCCTAGGCTAGCCTAATTTTGTTAGATCTCAGAAGCTAAGTGGGATCAGCCCAGGTTATCATCGAGATGGGAGACCTCCAGAGAAGTCCTGCGTTGCTATGCAAAGGCAGGCAACGGCACCACCTCCATTCATTTCTTGCCCTGAAAATCTCACAAGGTGGACAATCATGGAGTAACCATATGTGGCTGGGGACTGATGATACACTTTACCATAGATAAGAACAGAATTTTCAAAATGTACCTATTCCTATCTTGCAAAATAGCTTATGGAACTTTTTGCCGCGAGAGACAGTAAAGCTCAATGGCTTAGATTATTTGAGAAAGGGGGCATAATTCAAAAAGTTCGGCAACATCAGGGATGCTTGGTGGTCGCTGTGTTTGGCTTGTGTTTAGTTCTAAAACTGTTGACTTGAAATTGTTTGAGCACGTGAAATTGAATTCAGGATGTTCTCCATATACATGTTCTCCATATGCTTTTCGTTTAGTGTATGGCTGAGGTAGCTGTGGAGCCCCATCTGTCTGCCTGCCTCCCTTCCCCTCCTGTTTCTGAGATATTTATTGCGGCTGTAACCAAATACCATCGTCATGTAAGTTAGTTTAAATGCATTTATTATTTACAGGTTGTCATTTTATATATTTATTAGATTAGATAGACTATATGGTTGGAAGCCGCCCTGAGCTGTCAGGGAAGGGCGGAATAAAAAAAAAGCAATTAAACAAGAAAATAAAATGTCAGTGTCTCAACCGTCATCACTCTTATATAGTTAAGAAACAATTTTAAAACAGATGGGTTTCAATCCTACGTTTGGAGAAGTAAGGAACTTCATAGCTTTGTCTTCTAGCTTGACACATTTGAAGAAGGAGGAGGAGGAGGAGGAGGAGGAGGAGGAGGAGGAGAAGGAGAAGGAGAAGGAGGAGGAGGAGGAGGAGGAGGAGGAGGAGGAGGAGAAGGAGAAGGAGAAGGAGAAGAAGAAGAAGAAGAAGAAGAAGAAGAAGAAGAAGAAGAAGAAGAAGAAGAAGAAGAAGAAGAAGAAGAAGAAGAGCTGGACTTATGTCCCCTCTCCTGTAAGGAGACTCAAAGGGGCTTCCAAACTCCTTTCTGTTCTCCCCTTACAACAAACACCCTGTGAGGAGGGTGGGGCTACCTGTCTGACTCATCTTCATTGGGCCTGGATGGTGAATTCTTTACCATGGCGCTCTCTTTCTTCCCCATCAGTCCAACATGTAATGTGGTGTGGGGGGAATCAATTGACAAATCAGGTGGGTTCTTTGGTTGTCTTGGTTCTGCTGGGTTGTGCGGGGTGGAGGGGCGCATGGTCTGACCCTCTAATGTCCCAGCTGTGACACTCTGACTCACGGCATAATTCCCAAAGCTGAGTGTGTTCGTGTTCGTTTTTATTATGAACTGTATGAGGCTGCTAGAGAACTTTAGTTTCATCCGAAGCTGCCTTATATGGAATCAGATCACTGGTCTGTCTGGGTCAGTATTACCTACTCAGACCGGCAGCTGCTCTCCAGGGTCTCAAGGGGAGCTCCCCTACTGCCTGATTGGTTTAACTGGAGATGCTGGGATCGAACCAGAGTCTTCTGTGTGGAAAGAAGATGCTCTTCCGTAGCCCCTCCCCTGATCAAGTCAGTTCTGAGCACCAGAGCAGATTCCCCAGCTGATGAATACCACTGGCTGCGCAGATGAACAAGCAGTTCATACCCTCTGTAGAGCTGATTTTCAATTATGCATGTCCTGTCCATGGGGACCCTGGGGCAAATGTAATCCAAACAAGTCAATAAACTGCAAAGCAGGCATCAGCAGGAGGTATCTGGCCAGTTGCCCTGCTGAATGCTGCTATTGTACAGATTCAAAATGACGCAAAAGGTTGTCCATGCCACGTCACCTAGATGATTGTATCAGGTGGCACAGAAGAGCCTCGTAAAGAAGATAACTGAGCATATCTATTGCATTTTCCCCTCATTTGCATGAAATGCCTCAAAATGCATTAGCGGTGGTACCATAAACAGGCAATGAATAGCAGCAGATGCGTAGCTGGGCCAGAGTGTGCCCGGTGCACACTCTGGCTTTTTCGCCCCACCCCCCCTGCGGCGCCCCCCCGCTTGCAGATTGGAAGGGAACACAGGCAGGCCTCCTCTCCAGCCTACTCCATTTGTTAAAGTAAGTGTGCGGGGCGTCGTGGGGGGTGGGGTGGGGTGGGGGTGAGCTGAGTGGCCAGTCGACAAAGGGGGAGGGGGAGATTTTCTGCCCCCATGTGACCCAAAGCCATGCGCCTGGTGCGTGGTGCACCTCCCTGTCCCCTGTTAGCCCCGCCACTGAATAGCAGTAACCCTTAGCAGCCTAAATAGTCCAGATTAGCTCAAGCTTATAAAACTTTGGATGTTAAGCAGGTTTGGCCGTGGTCAGTAGTTGAATGGGAAGCCAGCAAGGAAATCCAGGGTTGCTACACAGAGGGAGGCAACAGCAAAAGATCTTCACGCTTCTGTTTCCCTGAAAACCTTATGAGGGGTTGTCATTCAATTATTGCTACTAACAAGAACCCACAGGGAGGACTATAAACTATCAATCTTCCCACTGAAGTTACACTTTACCAGGACTGAAATAAAGGAATGTTTGCCCTTCATTTTGATAGGAAATAGGAAATGTTTCAACCCGTGTTCAAAAAGTATATCTGCACATTTTTTTTCCTTTTGTGCTGTGTCACTAAATATCCTAACGTTTCTCTTCCTATTCCTCCCCATCAACATGGAGTTTTATCTCCTCAGAGGTACTTTTCAAGGATAATTAACTGGGTAAAAGCAAACACCGAGTACAAATGACAAAAAAGGTGGTTCAATGAGGCACTTTTAATGGATAGTATGACGAAGATAAAGATTGAAAAATATGTGGAATTGGAAAGAAAGGTGTTACTTAAATGGTATAGAACCCCAATACAACTAGCCTACATGATCAAAGGACTAAGCCCAAAATGTTGGCACTGTGGAGAAAAAGCAGCATATTATACTCATATGTGGATAGAATGTAAAGTGGTAAAAAAGTTTTGGGAGAATATTTTGAAATATGTAGAACAGTTAGTAAAAGTAAAAAATGATGATTTATTAATTGTGGGGATAATAGATGACATAAGAGTGAACAAAAGTTTGGAACCAATGTATAAAATAATGGTTAGAGCAGCACACGCAGTGCTGGTATTGGGCTGGAAAGATAACAAGAAATGGACAGTCTCAAAATGGTTGGAATATATTTGGGAACAAATTCAGTTAGAGATTTTTGAGAGACTGGCAAAAAATACACTATGGCAAGAGAAACTGGAAGATATTATGAAGCTATGGACATTGTATGAAAAATGGATGGAAGAAGCCGGATTTAACGAAGAACTATGGAATAAGAGAATAAGAAGAATGAACCTTCTGTTGCTTGCTTGAAACAATCGATGTAAAAGAGGGGGGGGAGGGGGGTGAAAAAGGAAAAATGTATAGATGGAACAAAAATATTGAATGTAACAAATAAGGGGGTGGCGTTTTCATTCCGGCAACTGGTTAATGGGGATGTAATTGTATATTTTGAAAGAGTTGGGGGGGAAAGGGGGAAGAGTTGAGCAGTGAAATCCTGGCACCTGAATAAATACTTTCTCAAGATTCAGAGACAGGGAAACAACCTCCATTTCAAGCATTTTTTTCCTTCTTGTATTCAAGTCTTTATGTTTTTGGATTTGTATTAAAACTCTTTGGAAGAAATGGACAGTCTCAAAATGGTTGGAATATATTTGGGAACAAATTCAGTTAGAGATTTTTGAGAGACTGGCAAAAAATACACTATGGCAAGAGAAACTAGAAGATATTATGAAGCTATGGACATTGTATGAAAAATGGATGGAAGAAGCCGGATTTAACGAAGAACTATGGAACAAGAGAATAAGAAGAATGAACCTTCTGTTGCTTGCTTGAAACAATCGATGTAAAAGAGGGGGGGGGGGAGGGGGGGGAAAAAGGAAAAAATGTATAGATGGAACAAAAATATTGAATGTAACAAATAACAATATTCTATACAATTAAAAAATTATATTAAAAAAATGAGGCACTTTTAGTCTACGGGAAAGTGAAACAGCCAGAATTCTTGTGCAAGGCTGAGAAATATCACAAACGCCCCTGCCTGCGGAAGCACAAAACCAGGAAAGTACTTGAAGTTTACAGGCCTTTCAAATGGTTAAATTTTGGTTGGATCATGCCCAAAGTCTCCATTAGCGAGGATCAGCAGGATGCGATGCCATCAAGCTTTTTAAATAGAAGGAAAATGTCCCGATTGTGATGAGCAGGACAAAGGACGTTGTGAATTATTTATGCAGGAGATGGGCTTTTTCTGCATGCACAGCTTACCACAGATTTTCCCAGTGGTCAAACCTTGTGTCTTGGAAATGGTTCCATACACCTCCTTTCATTCCATGCACCTCCTTTCCCCGCCCCCCCCCCATCATTGTGAGTCTCCCCCACTTGTATCTTCAGTTGCATTTATTCCATACACCACTGCTGAAAACATATTATTCCTGAGGGTGGTGGGGGTCTAATCCGGGATGCAGAAAAACAACCTTTTCCCCACCTCCTTTTTCTTTTAGTCAAATGCTCTAATGCTGCTGCACAGTTCCAGTTTGAAGTGGCAATTCAGAAGTGTCTTAGAGCCCCACTGGGGCAGATAATCTGCTGGTGGAAGCGGCACATGGCTGCACCAGAGGATTTGACCTCCCCAGGGAACTTATCCTGGCGGTGGAGTGATTCTGCCAGGGTGTAGCTGCTGCTGCTCCCTCCCCAGGTGCTGGGACATAGCACCAGATTCAGTGCCCACATCCCAGTGCCTCTGCTGCTGCCTATTAGTGGTTCCTGGCCCAAAACATGTCCGGCTGGCCTCCACTAGGGCCAGGGCCTTTATGGTCCTGGCCCCCCTCTGGTGGAACAGGCTCCCTAGAGAGACCAGGGCCCTGCGGGACTTAGTGAGTTTCCGCAGGGCCTGCAAAACGGACCTGTTCCGCCAGGCACTTGGCCAGCTGGGCCATCGTCCCGGTGGGTTTGGGGTGGGGGTGGGAATGGGGGTGGGATTTTATCGCCATCCAAACTGTTGTGGATCTTACTCTGGTTTTAGATTATTTCTGTCTGATTTTAATAATAATGATTCTAGGGAATGGACTATTGTTTTATTATGTTGTAAGCTGCTCTGAGCCCTTTGGGGGAGGGTGGCCTTTAAGGCCCTTTACGACCTGGGGCCCTCATACCTGCGAGACCGCCTTACCCCATATATAAACCGAATCAACCTCCTCTCCACTCTGCAGAGGTGAATTCACTAAAACCCCTTGTCCCTCCATGATGCGGCTAGCCTCTACCTCGGCCAGGGCTTTTACGGCCCTGGCCCCTGCCTGGTGGAACACTCTTCCTCCAGCTGTTAGGGCCCTGCGGGACCTTGGGGAGTTCCGCAGGGCCTGTAAAACCGAGCTGTTCCACCGGGCCTTTGGTGAGGCTGGCCGCTGAATCCGCCCCCTCTTTGTTGTGTTTCCTATCACTCCATATGTCATCTGCTGAATGAATATCGGCCAGTCCCCCTCCCGGGGGTTAATGCCAGACATCATCTACTTATTTTAATTATAGAAGATTATTGCTGCTAATGTCTTAATGTTTTAATTTATTTATTGTTTTAATTGAAATCATATGTTGTATTGTGTTCGATTGTTTTGTGAAAATATAAATAAATAAAAATAAATAGTGGGAAGGGGCATGTCTGGGGAGGATCCGACTTCAGTTGGCTCCCTCCCAGCCATTTGCAGCTTTACGTCAGTGGTGGGGAAATCAGACTTACGCTACCCAAAAGCTATAAGTCTATTGAGTCCCATAGAGGCTTCTCAGGAGAAGGGAGGCTGTTTCACATTTTGAGCCTCCCCATGCCACCAGGAAGCATCTTTGGGGGTGGCGGCTGGGGGTAGCCATGGTGCCATGGCTGGGTTCGTGGCTCTTGGATGGGTCTGCCTACCTCCATTGCTACTACTGAGAACTATCAATCCAAAATGTCAGCCAAAACAACTCAGGTGCCGCTTAAAGGGAACAAAAACATAACTGGCCCTGTCCTCTAAAAGTAGCAATCAAATTTTCCAGCCAAATTTGATATGCAATCCTGCATGATTGTTACTGCAGGAGTCTCCAGTTACATGCAGTCATTACTCTTAGTGCTCTTTTCAATCACCCCACCTTCAAAATTACTCTTTGCTCTAATGTTACATCTGTTATCCAATATGAAACTGACAAAGCTGATCCAATAAACCATGCTCCTTTGTATCTCTGCCTCAATGTTAAAACAGCAAGTTCTATGTGAAATTGACAATATTGATCAACCATGCTAGCTTGTATCTCTGCCTCAACGTTAAGGTCTCAGGTTCTATGTGAAATTGACCAAGCTAATCCAATCAAACATGCTAGTTTGTATCTTTGCCTCCGTGTTAAAGTTCTATGTGAAGTGTACAAAACTGATCAATTGACAATACCCGTTTGTATCTCTGCCTCAACGTTACATCATTCATTCAACATGATAAAGAATTTTTAAAAAAACATTCCTTTTGAAAACAGAGAAGAAAGGGGAGGAAAAAATGGCTGATGGTCAGGTTGGGCCAAGACACAGGCTTGGATAAAGGCCAAGCATGTGCACAAAATGGAAGAAAAAAAAATCTGGATCTGGCATCATTACTTGAAGGAACAAAAAATGTAGTCTACCTGCTCATATAAAGAACCACCTTTTTCAGGCAAATTAAAGCAGTGACAATCCCTTGTCAATTTTGTCTTGCAAAGACAACTTCCCAGATCAATTCCACTTGCTTCTAACTGCAGACACTTTGTATCTTCACCTTAATGTTACATCATTAATTCAAGATGAAATTTAAAAAGCTGATACAACTGACCTGGCTTATATCTGTGTCTTAATGTTGCATTGCTAGTGGGATACAATACAGAGATTTTTTTAAAAAAATCCTTTTGAAAATGGAGGACAAGGGAAAGGAAAAAAATGGATGAAGAGGAAGAAGGATGCCCACATAGATAATTATTATGTGTTTGTTGAGGTGGAGAAATAAAGACCCTTTCAACATGATCGCACTCTCAAGGGAAACTGGCTCAGGATAGAAAAAAAAATCACTGTAAAAGTGCTCGGGGAAAGAACAGAGAAAAATTAAAGGAAAATTTACCAGAACAAAAACATGTGAAATTAAAAGAAAAAAAACCTGAGTTTTGCAGCAAGATTTATTGTAAATTCATACAGGAAAATAATAATAAAGTAGTGAGTCTGAAGCTTGAGTCTACTACCCACTCAGTATGCAACATGGTCATCAAATGCCGTCCGCCAAGTCAAACGCCGTCCACCAAGGAGCAGCAGTGGCGTAGGAGGTTAAGAGCTCATGTATCTAATCTGGAGGAACCGGGTTTGATTCCCAGCTCTGCCGCCTGAGCTGTGGAGGATTATCTGGGGAATTCAGATTAGCCTGTTCACTGCCACACACGCCAGCTGGGTGACTTTGGGCTAGTCACAGCTTCTCAGAGCTCTCTCAGCCCCACAGGGTGTTTGTTGTGAGGGGGGAAGGGCAAGGAGATTGTAAGCCCCTTTGTGTCTCCTGCAGGAGAGAAAGGGGGGATATAAATCCAAACTCTTCTTCTTCTCTTCTTAAGTTAAAAAATTAGGACATAAAATCTATACTTCTGTTTGAACCCAGCTTCATCAATAATATTTATTATTTATCTGTTATATTTATGATATATGCATATGATTTCCAGATCCTGTATTCAATGAGACCTCTGCACTGAGGACCGCCAGCAAACTCCTTCATGTTAGGACTGATTCCTGTTTTCTCAGTGACACTTTCACAAAGGCCTGAGGGACACATCTGGGATTTTATTCTCAGGTTGGGGTGTAAGGTTGCCAGGCTGGGCCTCTAGGAAAAGGTGTGCCTGGCAACTGACTGCAGAATGGAGGCAGGGGCTGGGGAGAGAGAAGGCTCATCATTATGGGATTTAAAAACAGAACGCAGCCACACGCCCTTACCGGAAGTTCTTAGCAAAAATGGCAAAACTCTAGGAATCACTGGAACTTTATGGTAAAACCACAGCATAGCATTCCTGCCAATTCCTAGACCTACCCCCAAAGTGAAAAACAGTAGTTCTAGAAATAGCTGGAAACTTTATGGTAAATTCATAGACTGGGAGCAGCTATGCTTATTCACTTTCAGTAAGAACTTCCAATAAGTACACAAGAGAGCATTTAAATCTCTCTCTCTCTCTCTCTCTCTCTCTCTCTCTCTCTCTCTCTCTCTCTCTCTCTCTCTCTCTCTCTCTCTCTCTCTCTCTCTCTATCTATCTATCTATCTATCTATCTATCTATCTATCTATCTATCTATCTATCTATCTATCTATCTATATCTTCCTGCTGTCCGAGTGGGGATGGGCAACGGGATCTGGAGGCAGCACTAGTGGGGTGAGCTATATAAAATAACTATCTTCTGAGAGGTTGCTTAGAATCCCCAAATTCTCCATGAGCTGCCCCTTCCCCAAATTGTAAATGTCTTCCAATATTTGTAGATTGACCTTTGAGGGAGGCGCATGGCCTTCCCAAAGTGTAGACAATGTGGACATAGGCTACCATAATGTCTGTCCCTACCCCAACCAGCCCAGCTTCATCTTCTTCCAATCTTCCTACAACTTTGGCTGCTGAGTTAGCATTGTTTTCTTAGCTAATAAAATACTGAATACCTTAAATTGCCATGGCCAGAAAGATGCCCAGAACTCCCATGAAGAAAGCCACACATGTACTTAAAATTAAAGCCATTCATAAAGAAACATTAACAGCAATGAACAGAGATGACATTTGGAATCAAGACAATATACCAAAGCGGGGAGGAGGGGGAAGAAAAGGGAGGCTGAGACATTGTGAGGCTCTAATAAAGACTGATACCCAGCAGTGACGGATGAGATGCGCTATGCTATTTCGGAATGAACTTTTCATAGGATCCCTGTCTTGTCAAAGTAGAGATCAAGTTGTCCCCAGTGGTGGCCATAACCAGACACAGCGATGGAAGATGGTTCTCAAAAGGCTCGAAACTATTGAGAGCAATGTTGACAGACTGCTAGTTATGCAGAGAAATGGTAGACTTGCTGATTCAAGATAAAGTTAAATGTTTATTAGGGAAGCGCATTTCAGATAGGAAAGGCGAGAGACCTTGCTAGCTAGGGAAGGAGGGAGAGAGATTTTCAAGGAGGAGGAGGAAATTAGACCTGAGATTATTGGTCTAAGGACAGATAAGAGGTGACACAAAAGGAAAGGGTCTCTAACTAGCTGAACACTGGCCCGGTCCCTGCTGTTACCCTAATTGATCTGGTCTGTTCCTTTAATTAGCTGGAATTAGCTGGATACAGACCAGCAATATGAGAGGTAGGCAGGAGATCCCCACCTGTGAATAGAGAGATCTGTCCCCTCAGAGATCGTCTCAAAAATGTTGTTAATGGATTAAAATAATAAAAATATACACACAGAATTAAGAGGCTTAATAAATAAAGGGTTGAGCAAAAGCAGGGATAGGTTAGGGAATTGGGAGGGCGATAATTACCATTCTGGAAGTGAAGTGGTCTGAGGAGAGAGCAAGAGAAATGGCCAGCACTTCTCACAGAGAACAACATCAGACTGACTTCCAAATGTAAATTGATATGGATTTGGGGACTCCAGATATAGGAAAAACTGACCCTCTGGTAATGATAAGAGGGGCAACCTTCCTGGGACAATTCAAAATTCCATTCCCAGGCGCAGACAATGTTGTTGGAAATGTGTTGATGAGATTAAAATCTGAGAGAACCCAAGGCTTGTTGAGTTTTGGGCTGTGCTGATGAGGTTAAAGCAAAGAAACTCAGGGTGCTTCACGACCCTTAATAGTTGGGCAGGAGGTTTCCAGGATAAGGTTAATGTTCTTTATTCTAACAGAAAGAGAGTGAAGGGTCATGCAGGAGGCAAACCTCAGTTCTGGCATGACCAGAGAAGATCCTCAATTCTTAATAAACTGCTGTCCTTATACATGAGTTTGTTTCAGTTTTTGGGATTCTGACAGATATCACTGCCAGACAGTGCTGATAATACTGACCTTGATAGATGAAAGTTTTGACTCAGCATTGGGCAGCTTCTTGTATTTGCATGCAGCAACCAAAAAAACCACCCTCTTACGGCACTTTTGTAGCGTGCAAACAATGGTTTCGGCTGATCTCTGAGTAGGAAAGATGTGTCAAATAACAGCAGGCTTGTGTGAGACTCTGAGATGGACTTCTCGGTATTCTTTAGGTCTTACAATAAATGGTCCATATGGCACTCCCTACATCCCATTTTTTTTTTTTTTTTTTTTTTTTTGCACCTTTCATTCCAAGGAGCAATACAGAAACACAGTGGAGGTCATTTTTTCTTCAA
>NC_059426.1:16563632-16596132 GCF_021028975.2 Sphaerodactylus townsendi | reverse complement strand
TGCCAAAATCATGTCCCTTTTGTTTTATGAACTGCAGTCGGGATCAGGCTGCAACCGAAGTCAGCGTATTTCACCTCTCCCCCCACTGCTATTAGTTAATGTTCACTGCCCGCTTTGAAGATCTGAAGAACTTTCTAATTTCTAAGGGATGTGTGAATTAAAAAAACCATGTTTGCTTTATCATCTCCTAGATTTCAACCCCTTGCAAGTAGTGTCGTGCAGAAAGTGGATCTGGGTATCCTGCTAGAATGCAGTGTGCTATTTTTAGAAGACTGTGCAGCCACCTTTAGTTGCTGTAGGACAGATGATGACAAATGCTTGCAGGGTTTTCTCTCCCCCCACCCCCCACCCCCGGCCCCCTTTTGAATGTTTTCTATTATTATTGTTACTGCAATTGGGTAATGCCCCAGTGAGGGTGTTAACATTATGAAGTCTTCTTCCCAAACCTATTGGGAGGGGAGGCTTCAAACATAGGAGGAGGAAGGCTGGAAGATTTTAAAGATTTTAAAGGTATATATGGGGCATTTGAAAGGTACAAGAAAGAGCTGAGGAAACTCTGGACCAAGCTGGCTGAGTCAGCAGCAGAGGCATGCATTTAGCTCCAACAGTGTAGAAAGAAGCATGGGGGCAGGGCGGCCGACCTCCTGGAGATGTTCCCGGAATAACAACTGTTCTCCAGATGACAGAAATCAGTATGGCTGCTTTGGAGGGTGAGAGCTATAGCATCGTACACTGCTGAGGCCTGCCCCAATGCCCTGCCCTCCCCAGCCTTCACCCACAAATTTCCAGCAATTTCCTGTGGGAGGTGGTTCCAATTCATGTAATAATAGGGACGCATGGATTGGGAAGGCAGAATTGGTTCCTCAGCCACACAAGGCCAGAGCTAGGGAGGCAAAGGAGAGCACCTGCCCGGGTGGCACAAAGATGGGGGCAGCCGTTTGCCTCTCTACAGCCCCTTCCCTTCAGGTACCTTTCTTCCCACTGAGAAAAGCATTGCGGGTAGAGGTGTGGCCCTTCCTGCTCAGTGACCTGATACACAGAATAATACGCCAGACAATGTGTATGTAGTGTGGGTAAGAAAAATGGCCATAGCCAAGGAATTTATTAACCGAAAACACAGGAAAGCAAATTGGCGCAGCATGGGAAATGATCAAGCATCTGGGCAGCCCGAGTGCTGTCCCCCAGAGGATGACTAGTTCCTCCAGCCCGCCTGCTGGAGGAATGTAACCAAGCAGAAGATTGGAGTGAGACGCTCCAGACCGGCGAAATGCCCATGACTGGAGCCCCCTCTCCATCCTTCGCTAGGGGCACAAGCTCCTTAGCCCCCCGCGGGGCATTCCAACCGTGGGCTTGTTCCACCCCTACCTCTTAAGGAGGTATAATAAACCGGGGAGCTCTCCCAGCTCCCCCTGCCAGCAGATCACCCCCCATGCGCAACCCGCAAACGGCTATGACAAATTAGAAAACAGTTAAACATTTCCAAAACAGGGATCGGGTGGGTGGGAGAATCCCTCGACGTTCTGGCCGGAGTGGGGCCGTAGACCACGAGGCAGGGCCTTTTATAGGCCCTACCTCCGCCCCCCTCTGATGACGTGCTCCCGCGCATTGCGAGAGCACGCCACCAATCGGCCCGGGCCCTCTGCGCATGCGCGGATCGGGCCTAGAGCCTTCACTGGGCCCCTCTGCCCTCCCGCAATGGCGGCCGCGTTTTAGGCGCGGCCGCGCTATAGTGGGCCCAGATGAGAGAAAAGCACTCAGAGGTGCGGCAGAGAACCTCCCTCAGCCTTGATCCTTTTGATGCTTTAAGTCAGATCTCAACATGATTGCAGGAAACATAGGTTGTGCTACAAGTCTGGCCCAAAGAGAGCTATGTCAACCCAACAGATGCCTTCAAAACAGAGGTGAGGAAGCAGTTTTACCCCAAAAGTGCACATCAGTTGCCAGCATGACATAGCATTAAAAAAATATTTTCCCATATTTTTTTAATTTTCTTTGTCTTGCTTATGGACCTGCAATGGCTCATATTGTTTTCTCCACCATTTTGTCTTTACAAGAGCTCTGTGAGGTATGTCAGTCTTGAGAGTGTACGGCTCAGCCAAGGTCAGCCAGATCCTAGTTTGACACCTTCTGTCTCTCCTGCATCACGCTGGGATCCCTTTAATGGGATATTATGCACCACAATTCTATAAAATTCTTCATGTGCCCATTTCCACACATCAAACCCAGTGGTGGGATCCAAAAATTTTAGTATCAGGTTCCCATGGTGGTGGGATTCAAACAGTGGCGTAGCACCAATGGGGCTGGGTGGGGCATGACGGGGGTGTGGCCGGGCATTCCGGGGCGGGGCATTCCTGGGCGGGGCTGTGGCAAGGACGCAGCTGCTGCGCCGGTCCTTGGGCGGGAAACGAATGCACGCAGGCGCAGGCTGCCACGCACGCCGGTGCACCTCCTGCTAGACTGCTTCAAGTTCTGCGTACTACTGCTGAGAGGAGGGGTGTAACTAAGGCAAAAATCACGTGGCAAAATCACCCATTAGTAACCCCCTCTCGGCACACACAAATAATTGGTAACCTACTCTCGGGAACCTGTGAGAACCTGCTGGATCCCACCTCTGATCAAACCTCTATTAAAGGGACAGGACATTTTTCTTTAGGCCTTATGACACTTGTGTCTTACAGGGAAGACACAGCTGTTTCCAATGGCTAAAATGGTGCAGGAGCGGGGGCTTTCCAAAGGGACTTCCCTCTATGTATATGTCAAGACTGCCAGGTCCTACCTGGCCACCAATGGGGAATGGGGGGCAGGTTGCCAGTTCCAGTTTGGGAAACTCCTCAAGATTTGGGGATAAAACCTGGAGAGGACAGGGACCTCGGTGGGGTATGGTGCCATAGAGCCCACCCTCCAAAGCATCCATTTTCTCCCGGGGGAACTAATCTCTTTTGTCTGGAGATGAGCTGTAATTCCCGAGGATTCCCAGGATCCACCTGGAAGCTAGCATCCCTACTCTAGGAATTTCTCCCAATCATGGGAACATGTCACAATTCCTAGAGCAGTGGTGGCGAACCTATGGCACGGGTGCCAGAGGTGGCACTCAGAGCCCTCTCTGTGGGCACGCACAGAGTCGCCCCTCCCCACACATCTAGGCTGGCCTTGGCCGCTGGGCCCGATTATTAGCATTAAACCTAGTTTTGGGGAAGCAAGGGTAGGTAACCCTGTTAAGCGCTGTTAAACCCCACTGATTTTCATGCGAAGAACTAAAGCACAATCCTTTACCAGGGAGTAAGCTCAGTTGCTGGCAATGGGGTTTGCTTCTGAGTAAACCCTCCTAGGGTCGTGATTCACCCGTTGGAAGAGTTGCACGGTTGCTTCAAAGCAAAGTCACCGACTACCACCAAGCTTACTCCCGAGTAACGCACGCCTCGGAGCCAACCGTTTTTTCTAAACTAAAACCTCAATATTCGGGTTAAATTGCCGTGTTGGCACTTTGCGATAGATAAATGGGTTCTGGGTTGCAATTTGGGCACTTGGTCTTGGAAAGGTTCGCCATCACTGTCCTAGAGTATTGCTATGGAGGCTATTTTTTATTTATTTATTTATTTATTTATTTATTTATTTATTTATTTATTTATTTATTTATTATTGCATTTTTATACCGCCCTCCCCCATTTGTCATCATTTTCAAGCCAGAGGCTATTTTCTCCCTCCCCTGAATTTATCAAGGATGGGAGCCATGGAGCCAAGAGCGAGGTTTTCCTGCCACAGGGCGGCAAATTACAAGACTGAAGGGCTTCTTATATTACAGGAAGTTACTCCAGCCTGAGGTAACATACATCTCTCTGTAGTTAGTGGTGATACTGGAAAGACCCCTGTGTGTGTTAATTTCCTTTTTTAAAAAACAGTATATGATTGTGAGGATCTATCTACACAGGAGATAAACAGAAATTTACCTCTTATTCACTGATGTATGACAGCCGCTTTTTCTGCACAGACCAAAGAACCGTTTGGGCTAGTTTTGTCCGCGTAGCACGAAACGTTAAAGCGTTTCAGTTGAAAATGGTTTTTCCCCTGCCACACTGTGCCCTCTATCATTTGCTGAATGTGTTTCCCACAGACGTTTCTTCTGCTTGTGTCACAACCACCTACCATTGCAGGGTTTAAAGTACTTGAATAAAGTTAGTTTTGCCTGCTGATAATACGCATGTGTCATTTTTTTTCTTTTTTCCTCCCAATGAGATGTTTTTGAAGCTACAGAGACTCAAAATCTTTGCATATCACCGATTCTCATATCAAGTCTCCGTAACTTTGAAGACTTTTTTTAAAAAGGGAAAACGACATGTGTGCAAAATTAACAGGCAAAACTAACTTTATTCATGTACTTCAAATACTGAAATGGTGGTTGGCTGGGATGCAAGCAGAGGAAACGTCCATGGGAAACACATTCAGCAAATGGCGGGTGGCACAGAGAACCCCTGAAGCGGCAAAAAATGGCGGACATGAGCTGTGGAGAAAACGAAAGTGCAAGCTTTTAACTCGGGTGGGAAAAAGAAAACGTTTCCTGTTCTCTGCACAGCAAGCAGGAAACGTTTTGAAAGCATCTTCAGAAGAAAAGATTGCTAGTTTAATAATTTCAGAAAAACCTGCTTTGAGCATAAACAAAACGTTTTCGAAACAATGGGGGGAGGGGAACTGTGTAGAATTTCACCCAAAATTAAGTTGACCAGATTTTTACTATTGAAAAGCGGGGCGGCCACGCGGGCGCACACGCACTCACCCGCAGGAGCACACTGTCTTTTGCGGCGGCACTCCCTGGTCAGGAAACAGGGAAGCGCCCCAGAAGGCACTGCGGCAACGCGGGTGGGGGGGGGGGTGGGGGGGGGGGGGGGGGGGGGGGGGGGGGGGTGGGGGGGGGGGGGGGTGGTGGTGGGGGGGGGGCACTTGAAGTGTAGGGGGGGGGGGGGGGGGGGAGGGCGGGGGGCGGGAGGGGGGGGGGGGGGGTGGGGGGGGGGGGGGGTGGGGGGGGGGGGGCGTGGTGGGGGAGGGGGGTTGGGGGGGGGGGGGGTGGGGGGGGGGGGGGGTGGGGGGCCGGGGGGGGTGGGGGGGGGGGGGGGTGGGGGGGGGGGTGGGTGCGGGGGCCGGGGGTTGGGGGGGGGGGGGGTGGGGGGGGGGGGGGGTGGGGGGGGGGGGGGGTGGGGGGGGGGGGGGGTGGGGGGGGGGGGTGTGTGGGTGGGGGGGGGGGGTGTGGGGGGGGGGGGGTGGGGGGGGGGGCGTGTTGGGGGGGGGGGGGTTGGGGGGGGGGGGGGGTGGGGGGGGGGGGGGGTGGGGGGGGGGGGGGGTGGGGGGGGGGGGGGGTGGGGGGGGGGGGGGGTGGGGGGGGGGGGGGGTGGGGGGGGGGGGGGGTGGGGGGGGGGGGGGGTGGGGGGGGGGGGGGGTGGGGGGGGGGGGGGGTGGGGGGGGGGGGGGGTGGGGGGGGGGGGGGGTGGGGGGGGGGGGGGGTGGGGGGGGGGGGGGGTGGGGGGGGGGGGGGGTGGGGGGGGGGGGGGGTGGGGGGGGGGGGGGGTGGGGGGGGGGGGGGGTGGGGGGGGGGGGGGGTGGGGGGGGGGGGGGGTGGGGGGGGGGGGGGGTGGGGGGGGGGGGGGGTGGGGGGGGGGGGGGGTGGGGGGGGGGGGGGGTGGGGGGGGGGGGGGGTGGGGGGGGGGGGGGGTGGGGGGGGGGGGGGGTGGGGGGGGGGGGGGGTGGGGGGGGGGGGGGGTGGGGGGGGGGGGGGGTGGGGGGGGGGGGGGGTGGGGGGGGGGGGGGGTGGGGGGGGGGGGGGGTGGGGGGGGGGGGGGGTGGGGGGGGGGGGGGGTGGGGGGGGGGGGGGGTGGGGGGGGGGGGGGGTGGGGGGGGGGGGGGGTGGGGGGGGGGGGGGGTGGGGGGGGGGGGGGGTGGGGGGGGGGGGGGGTGGGGGGGGGGGGGGGTGGGGGGGGGGGGGGGTGGGGGGGGGGGGGGGTGGGGGGGGGGGGGGGTGGGGGGGGGGGGGGGTGGGGGGGGGGGGGGGTGGGGGGGGGGGGGGGTGGGGGGGGGGGGGGGTGGGGGGGGGGGGGGGTGGGGGGGGGGGGGGGTGGGGGGGGGGGGGGGTGGGGGGGGGGGGGGGTGGGGGGGGGGGGGGGTGGGGGGGGGGGGGGGTGGGGGGGGGGGGGGGTGGGGGGGGGGGGGGGTGGGGGGGGGGGGGGGTGGGGGGGGGGGGGGGTGGGGGGGGGGGGGGGTGGGGGGGGGGGGGGGTGGGGGGGGGGGGGGGTGGGGGGGGGGGGGGGTGGGGGGGGGGGGGGGTGGGGGGGGGGGGGGGTGGGGGGGGGGGGGGGTGGGGGGGGGGGGGGGTGGGGGGGGGGGGGGGTGGGGGGGGGGGGGGGTGGGGGGGGGGGGGGGTGGGGGGGGGGGGGGGTGGGGGGGGGGGGGGGTGGGGGGGGGGGGGGGTGGGGGGGGGGGGGGGTGGGGGGGGGGGGGGGTGGGGGGGGGGGGGGGTGGGGGGGGGGGGGGGTGGGGGGGGGGGGGGGTGGGGGGGGGGGGGGGTGGGGGGGGGGGGGGGTGGGGGGGGGGGGGGGTGGGGGGGGGGGGGGGTGGGGGGGGGGGGGGGTGGGGGGGGGGGGGGGTGGGGGGGGGGGGGGGTGGGGGGGGGGGGGGGTGGGGGGGGGGGGGGGTGGGGGGGGGGGGGGGTGGGGGGGGGGGGGGGTGGGGGGGGGGGGGGGTGGGGGGGGGGGGGGGTGGGGGGGGGGGGGGGTGGGGGGGGGGGGGGGTGGGGGGGGGGGGGGGTGGGGGGGGGGGGGGGTGGGGGGGGGGGGGGGTGGGGGGGGGGGGGGGTGGGGGGGGGGGGGGGTGGGGGGGGGGGGGGGTGGGGGGGGGGGGGGGTGGGGGGGGGGGGGGGTGGGGGGGGGGGGGGGTGGGGGGGGGGGGGGGTGGGGGGGGGGGGGGGTGGGGGGGGGGGGGGGTGGGGGGGGGGGGGGGTGGGGGGGGGGGGGGGTGGGGGGGGGGGGGGGTGGGGGGGGGGGGGGGTGGGGGGGGGGGGGGGTGGGGGGGGGGGGGGGTGGGGGGGGGGGGGGGTGGGGGGGGGGGGGGGTGGGGGGGGGGGGGGGTGGGGGGGGGGGGGGGTGGGGGGGGGGGGGGGTGGGGGGGGGGGGGGGTGGGGGGGGGGGGGGGTGGGGGGGGGGGGGGGTGGGGGGGGGGGGGGGTGGGGGGGGGGGGGGGTGGGGGGGGGGGGGGGTGGGGGGGGGGGGGGGTGGGGGGGGGGGGGGGTGGGGGGGGGGGGGGGTGGGGGGGGGGGGGGGTGGGGGGGGGGGGGGGTGGGGGGGGGGGGGGGTGGGGGGGGGGGGGGGTGGGGGGGGGGGGGGGTGGGGGGGGGGGGGGGTGGGGGGGGGGGGGGGTGGGGGGGGGGGGGGGTGGGGGGGGGGGGGGGTGGGGGGGGGGGGGGGTGGGGGGGGGGGGGGGTGGGGGGGGGGGGGGGTGGGGGGGGGGGGGGGTGGGGGGGGGGGGGGGTGGGGGGGGGGGGGGGTGGGGGGGGGGGGGGGTGGGGGGGGGGGGGGGTGGGGGGGGGGGGGGGTGGGGGGGGGGGGGGGTGGGGGGGGGGGGGGGTGGGGGGGGGGGGGGGTGGGGGGGGGGGGGGGTGGGGGGGGGGGGGGGTGGGGGGGGGGGGGGGTGGGGGGGGGGGGGGGTGGGGGGGGGGGGGGGTGGGGGGGGGGGGGGGTGGGGGGGGGGGGGGGTGGGGGGGGGGGGGGGTGGGGGGGGGGGGGGGTGGGGGGGGGGGGGGGTGGGGGGGGGGGGGGGTGGGGGGGGGGGGGGGTGGGGGGGGGGGGGGGTGGGGGGGGGGGGGGGTGGGGGGGGGGGGGGGTGGGGGGGGGGGGGGGTGGGGGGGGGGGGGGGTGGGGGGGGGGGGGGGTGGGGGGGGGGGGGGGTGGGGGGGGGGGGGGGTGGGGGGGGGGGGGGGTGGGGGGGGGGGGGGGTGGGGGGGGGGGGGGGTGGGGGGGGGGGGGGGTGGGGGGGGGGGGGGGTGGGGGGGGGGGGGGGTGGGGGGGGGGGGGGGTGGGGGGGGGGGGGGGTGGGGGGGGGGGGGGGTGGGGGGGGGGGGGGGTGGGGGGGGGGGGGGGTGGGGGGGGGGGGGGGTGGGGGGGGGGGGGGGTGGGGGGGGGGGGGGGTGGGGGGGGGGGGGGGTGGGGGGGGGGGGGGGTGGGGGGGGGGGGGGGTGGGGGGGGGGGGGGGTGGGGGGGGGGGGGGGTGGGGGGGGGGGGGGGTGGGGGGGGGGGGGGGTGGGGGGGGGGGGGGGTGGGGGGGGGGGGGGGTGGGGGGGGGGGGGGGTGGGGGGGGGGGGGGGTGGGGGGGGGGGGGGGTGGGGGGGGGGGGGGGTGGGGGGGGGGGGGGGTGGGGGGGGGGGGGGGTGGGGGGGGGGGGGGGTGGGGGGGGGGGGGGGTGGGGGGGGGGGGGGGTGGGGGGGGGGGGGGGTGGGGGGGGGGGGGGGTGGGGGGGGGGGGGGGTGGGGGGGGGGGGGGGTGGGGGGGGGGGGGGGTGGGGGGGGGGGGGGGTGGGGGGGGGGGGGGGTGGGGGGGGGGGGGGGTGGGGGGGGGGGGGGGTGGGGGGGGGGGGGGGTGGGGGGGGGGGGGGGTGGGGGGGGGGGGGGGTGGGGGGGGGGGGGGGTGGGGGGGGGGGGGGGTGGGGGGGGGGGGGGGTGGGGGGGGGGGGGGGTGGGGGGGGGGGGGGGTGGGGGGGGGGGGGGGTGGGGGGGGGGGGGGGTGGGGGGGGGGGGGGGTGGGGGGGGGGGGGGGTGGGGGGGGGGGGGGGTGGGGGGGGGGGGGGGTGGGGGGGGGGGGGGGTGGGGGGGGGGGGGGGTGGGGGGGGGGGGGGGTGGGGGGGGGGGGGGGTGGGGGGGGGGGGGGGTGGGGGGGGGGGGGGGTGGGGGGGGGGGGGGGTGGGGGGGGGGGGGGGTGGGGGGGGGGGGGGGTGGGGGGGGGGGGGGGTGGGGGGGGGGGGGGGTGGGGGGGGGGGGGGGTGGGGGGGGGGGGGGGTGGGGGGGGGGGGGGGTGGGGGGGGGGGGGGGTGGGGGGGGGGGGGGGTGGGGGGGGGGGGGGGTGGGGGGGGGGGGGGGTGGGGGGGGGGGGGGGTGGGGGGGGGGGGGGGTGGGGGGGGGGGGGGGTGGGGGGGGGGGGGGGTGGGGGGGGGGGGGGGTGGGGGGGGGGGGGGGTGGGGGGGGGGGGGGGTGGGGGGGGGGGGGGGTGGGGGGGGGGGGGGGTGGGGGGGGGGGGGGGTGGGGGGGGGGGGGGGTGGGGGGGGGGGGGGGTGGGGGGGGGGGGGGGTGGGGGGGGGGGGGGGTGGGGGGGGGGGGGGGTGGGGGGGGGGGGGGGTGGGGGGGGGGGGGGGTGGGGGGGGGGGGGGGTGGGGGGGGGGGGGGGTGGGGGGGGGGGGGGGTGGGGGGGGGGGGGGGTGGGGGGGGGGGGGGGTGGGGGGGGGGGGGGGTGGGGGGGGGGGGGGGTGGGGGGGGGGGGGGGTGGGGGGGGGGGGGGGTGGGGGGGGGGGGGGGTGGGGGGGGGGGGGGGTGGGGGGGGGGGGGGGTGGGGGGGGGGGGGGGTGGGGGGGGGGGGGGGTGGGGGGGGGGGGGGGTGGGGGGGGGGGGGGGTGGGGGGGGGGGGGGGTGGGGGGGGGGGGGGGTGGGGGGGGGGGGGGGTGGGGGGGGGGGGGGGTGGGGGGGGGGGGGGGTGGGGGGGGGGGGGGGTGGGGGGGGGGGGGGGTGGGGGGGGGGGGGGGTGGGGGGGGGGGGGGGTGGGGGGGGGGGGGGGTGGGGGGGGGGGGGGGTGGGGGGGGGGGGGGGTGGGGGGGGGGGGGGGTGGGGGGGGGGGGGGGTGGGGGGGGGGGGGGGTGGGGGGGGGGGGGGGTGGGGGGGGGGGGGGGTGGGGGGGGGGGGGGGTGGGGGGGGGGGGGGGTGGGGGGGGGGGGGGGTGGGGGGGGGGGGGGGTGGGGGGGGGGGGGGGTGGGGGGGGGGGGGGGTGGGGGGGGGGGGGGGTGGGGGGGGGGGGGGGTGGGGGGGGGGGGGGGTGGGGGGGGGGGGGGGTGGGGGGGGGGGGGGGTGGGGGGGGGGGGGGGTGGGGGGGGGGGGGGGTGGGGGGGGGGGGGGGTGGGGGGGGGGGGGGGTGGGGGGGGGGGGGGGTGGGGGGGGGGGGGGGTGGGGGGGGGGGGGGGTGGGGGGGGGGGGGGGTGGGGGGGGGGGGGGGTGGGGGGGGGGGGGGGTGGGGGGGGGGGGGGGTGGGGGGGGGGGGGGGTGGGGGGGGGGGGGGGTGGGGGGGGGGGGGGGTGGGGGGGGGGGGGGGTGGGGGGGGGGGGGGGTGGGGGGGGGGGGGGGTGGGGGGGGGGGGGGGTGGGGGGGGGGGGGGGTGGGGGGGGGGGGGGGTGGGGGGGGGGGGGGGTGGGGGGGGGGGGGGGTGGGGGGGGGGGGGGGTGGGGGGGGGGGGGGGTGGGGGGGGGGGGGGGTGGGGGGGGGGGGGGGTGGGGGGGGGGGGGGGTGGGGGGGGGGGGGGGTGGGGGGGGGGGGGGGTGGGGGGGGGGGGGGGTGGGGGGGGGGGGGGGTGGGGGGGGGGGGGGGTGGGGGGGGGGGGGGGTGGGGGGGGGGGGGGGTGGGGGGGGGGGGGGGTGGGGGGGGGGGGGGGTGGGGGGGGGGGGGGGTGGGGGGGGGGGGGGGTGGGGGGGGGGGGGGGTGGGGGGGGGGGGGGGTGGGGGGGGGGGGGGGTGGGGGGGGGGGGGGGTGGGGGGGGGGGGGGGTGGGGGGGGGGGGGGGTGGGGGGGGGGGGGGGTGGGGGGGGGGGGGGGTGGGGGGGGGGGGGGGTGGGGGGGGGGGGGGGTGGGGGGGGGGGGGGGTGGGGGGGGGGGGGGGTGGGGGGGGGGGGGGGTGGGGGGGGGGGGGGGTGGGGGGGGGGGGGGGTGGGGGGGGGGGGGGGTGGGGGGGGGGGGGGGTGGGGGGGGGGGGGGGTGGGGGGGGGGGGGGGTGGGGGGGGGGGGGGGTGGGGGGGGGGGGGGGTGGGGGGGGGGGGGGGTGGGGGGGGGGGGGGGTGGGGGGGGGGGGGGGTGGGGGGGGGGGGGGGTGGGGGGGGGGGGGGGTGGGGGGGGGGGGGGGTGGGGGGGGGGGGGGGTGGGGGGGGGGGGGGGTGGGGGGGGGGGGGGGTGGGGGGGGGGGGGGGTGGGGGGGGGGGGGGGTGGGGGGGGGGGGGGGTGGGGGGGGGGGGGGGTGGGGGGGGGGGGGGGTGGGGGGGGGGGGGGGTGGGGGGGGGGGGGGGTGGGGGGGGGGGGGGGTGGGGGGGGGGGGGGGTGGGGGGGGGGGGGGGTGGGGGGGGGGGGGGGTGGGGGGGGGGGGGGGTGGGGGGGGGGGGGGGTGGGGGGGGGGGGGGGTGGGGGGGGGGGGGGGTGGGGGGGGGGGGGGGTGGGGGGGGGGGGGGGTGGGGGGGGGGGGGGGTGGGGGGGGGGGGGGGTGGGGGGGGGGGGGGGTGGGGGGGGGGGGGGGTGGGGGGGGGGGGGGGTGGGGGGGGGGGGGGGTGGGGGGGGGGGGGGGTGGGGGGGGGGGGGGGTGGGGGGGGGGGGGGGTGGGGGGGGGGGGGGGTGGGGGGGGGGGGGGGTGGGGGGGGGGGGGGGTGGGGGGGGGGGGGGGTGGGGGGGGGGGGGGGTGGGGGGGGGGGGGGGTGGGGGGGGGGGGGGGTGGGGGGGGGGGGGGGTGGGGGGGGGGGGGGGTGGGGGGGGGGGGGGGTGGGGGGGGGGGGGGGTGGGGGGGGGGGGGGGTGGGGGGGGGGGGGGGTGGGGGGGGGGGGGGGTGGGGGGGGGGGGGGGTGGGGGGGGGGGGGGGTGGGGGGGGGGGGGGGTGGGGGGGGGGGGGGGTGGGGGGGGGGGGGGGTGGGGGGGGGGGGGGGTGGGGGGGGGGGGGGGTGGGGGGGGGGGGGGGTGGGGGGGGGGGGGGGTGGGGGGGGGGGGGGGTGGGGGGGGGGGGGGGTGGGGGGGGGGGGGGGTGGGGGGGGGGGGGGGTGGGGGGGGGGGGGGGTGGGGGGGGGGGGGGGTGGGGGGGGGGGGGGGTGGGGGGGGGGGGGGGTGGGGGGGGGGGGGGGTGGGGGGGGGGGGGGGTGGGGGGGGGGGGGGGTGGGGGGGGGGGGGGGTGGGGGGGGGGGGGGGTGGGGGGGGGGGGGGGTGGGGGGGGGGGGGGGTGGGGGGGGGGGGGGGTGGGGGGGGGGGGGGGTGGGGGGGGGGGGGGGTGGGGGGGGGGGGGGGTGGGGGGGGGGGGGGGTGGGGGGGGGGGGGGGTGGGGGGGGGGGGGGGTGGGGGGGGGGGGGGGTGGGGGGGGGGGGGGGTGGGGGGGGGGGGGGGTGGGGGGGGGGGGGGGTGGGGGGGGGGGGGGGTGGGGGGGGGGGGGGGTGGGGGGGGGGGGGGGTGGGGGGGGGGGGGGGTGGGGGGGGGGGGGGGTGGGGGGGGGGGGGGGTGGGGGGGGGGGGGGGTGGGGGGGGGGGGGGGTGGGGGGGGGGGGGGGTGGGGGGGGGGGGGGGTGGGGGGGGGGGGGGGTGGGGGGGGGGGGGGGTGGGGGGGGGGGGGGGTGGGGGGGGGGGGGGGTGGGGGGGGGGGGGGGTGGGGGGGGGGGGGGGTGGGGGGGGGGGGGGGTGGGGGGGGGGGGGGGTGGGGGGGGGGGGGGGTGGGGGGGGGGGGGGGTGGGGGGGGGGGGGGGTGGGGGGGGGGGGGGGTGGGGGGGGGGGGGGGTGGGGGGGGGGGGGGGTGGGGGGGGGGGGGGGTGGGGGGGGGGGGGGGTGGGGGGGGGGGGGGGTGGGGGGGGGGGGGGGTGGGGGGGGGGGGGGGTGGGGGGGGGGGGGGGTGGGGGGGGGGGGGGGTGGGGGGGGGGGGGGGTGGGGGGGGGGGGGGGTGGGGGGGGGGGGGGGTGGGGGGGGGGGGGGGTGGGGGGGGGGGGGGGTGGGGGGGGGGGGGGGTGGGGGGGGGGGGGGGTGGGGGGGGGGGGGGGTGGGGGGGGGGGGGGGTGGGGGGGGGGGGGGGTGGGGGGGGGGGGGGGTGGGGGGGGGGGGGGGTGGGGGGGGGGGGGGGTGGGGGGGGGGGGGGGTGGGGGGGGGGGGGGGTGGGGGGGGGGGGGGGTGGGGGGGGGGGGGGGTGGGGGGGGGGGGGGGTGGGGGGGGGGGGGGGTGGGGGGGGGGGGGGGTGGGGGGGGGGGGGGGTGGGGGGGGGGGGGGGTGGGGGGGGGGGGGGGTGGGGGGGGGGGGGGGTGGGGGGGGGGGGGGGTGGGGGGGGGGGGGGGTGGGGGGGGGGGGGGGTGGGGGGGGGGGGGGGTGGGGGGGGGGGGGGGTGGGGGGGGGGGGGGGTGGGGGGGGGGGGGGGTGGGGGGGGGGGGGGGTGGGGGGGGGGGGGGGTGGGGGGGGGGGGGGGTGGGGGGGGGGGGGGGTGGGGGGGGGGGGGGGTGGGGGGGGGGGGGGGTGGGGGGGGGGGGGGGTGGGGGGGGGGGGGGGTGGGGGGGGGGGGGGGTGGGGGGGGGGGGGGGTGGGGGGGGGGGGGGGTGGGGGGGGGGGGGGGTGGGGGGGGGGGGGGGTGGGGGGGGGGGGGGGTGGGGGGGGGGGGGGGTGGGGGGGGGGGGGGGTGGGGGGGGGGGGGGGTGGGGGGGGGGGGGGGTGGGGGGGGGGGGGGGTGGGGGGGGGGGGGGGTGGGGGGGGGGGGGGGTGGGGGGGGGGGGGGGTGGGGGGGGGGGGGGGTGGGGGGGGGGGGGGGTGGGGGGGGGGGGGGGTGGGGGGGGGGGGGGGTGGGGGGGGGGGGGGGTGGGGGGGGGGGGGGGTGGGGGGGGGGGGGGGTGGGGGGGGGGGGGGGTGGGGGGGGGGGGGGGTGGGGGGGGGGGGGGGTGGGGGGGGGGGGGGGTGGGGGGGGGGGGGGGTGGGGGGGGGGGGGGGTGGGGGGGGGGGGGGGTGGGGGGGGGGGGGGGTGGGGGGGGGGGGGGGTGGGGGGGGGGGGGGGTGGGGGGGGGGGGGGGTGGGGGGGGGGGGGGGTGGGGGGGGGGGGGGGTGGGGGGGGGGGGGGGTGGGGGGGGGGGGGGGTGGGGGGGGGGGGGGGTGGGGGGGGGGGGGGGTGGGGGGGGGGGGGGGTGGGGGGGGGGGGGGGTGGGGGGGGGGGGGGGTGGGGGGGGGGGGGGGTGGGGGGGGGGGGGGGTGGGGGGGGGGGGGGGTGGGGGGGGGGGGGGGTGGGGGGGGGGGGGGGTGGGGGGGGGGGGGGGTGGGGGGGGGGGGGGGTGGGGGGGGGGGGGGGTGGGGGGGGGGGGGGGTGGGGGGGGGGGGGGGTGGGGGGGGGGGGGGGTGGGGGGGGGGGGGGGTGGGGGGGGGGGGGGGTGGGGGGGGGGGGGGGTGGGGGGGGGGGGGGGTGGGGGGGGGGGGGGGTGGGGGGGGGGGGGGGTGGGGGGGGGGGGGGGTGGGGGGGGGGGGGGGTGGGGGGGGGGGGGGGTGGGGGGGGGGGGGGGTGGGGGGGGGGGGGGGTGGGGGGGGGGGGGGGTGGGGGGGGGGGGGGGTGGGGGGGGGGGGGGGTGGGGGGGGGGGGGGGTGGGGGGGGGGGGGGGTGGGGGGGGGGGGGGGTGGGGGGGGGGGGGGGTGGGGGGGGGGGGGGGTGGGGGGGGGGGGGGGTGGGGGGGGGGGGGGGTGGGGGGGGGGGGGGGTGGGGGGGGGGGGGGGTGGGGGGGGGGGGGGGTGGGGGGGGGGGGGGGTGGGGGGGGGGGGGGGTGGGGGGGGGGGGGGGTGGGGGGGGGGGGGGGTGGGGGGGGGGGGGGGTGGGGGGGGGGGGGGGTGGGGGGGGGGGGGGGTGGGGGGGGGGGGGGGTGGGGGGGGGGGGGGGTGGGGGGGGGGGGGGGTGGGGGGGGGGGGGGGTGGGGGGGGGGGGGGGTGGG
This sequence comes from Sphaerodactylus townsendi, assembly GCF_021028975.2. Taxonomy (NCBI): domain Eukaryota; kingdom Metazoa; phylum Chordata; class Lepidosauria; order Squamata; family Sphaerodactylidae; genus Sphaerodactylus; species Sphaerodactylus townsendi. The sequence goes on along the minus strand of NC_059426.1, from coordinate 16,581,227 downwards.
GGGGGGGGGGGGTGGGGGGGGGGGGGGGTGGGGGGGGGGGGGGGTGGGGGGGGGGGGGGGTGGGGGGGGGGGGGGGTGGGGGGGGGGGGGGGTGGGGGGGGGGGGGGGTGGGGGGGGGGGGGGGTGGGGGGGGGGGGGGGTGGGGGGGGGGGGGGGTGGGGGGGGGGGGGGGTGGGGGGGGGGGGGGGTGGGGGGGGGGGGGGGTGGGGGGGGGGGGGGGTGGGGGGGGGGGGGGGTGGGGGGGGGGGGGGGTGGGGGGGGGGGGGGGTGGGGGGGGGGGGGGGTGGGGGGGGGGGGGGGTGGGGGGGGGGGGGGGTGGGGGGGGGGGGGGGTGGGGGGGGGGGGGGGTGGGGGGGGGGGGGGGTGGGGGGGGGGGGGGGTGGGGGGGGGGGGGGGTGGGGGGGGGGGGGGGTGGGGGGGGGGGGGGGTGGGGGGGGGGGGGGGTGGGGGGGGGGGGGGGTGGGGGGGGGGGGGGGTGGGGGGGGGGGGGGGTGGGGGGGGGGGGGGGTGGGGGGGGGGGGGGGTGGGGGGGGGGGGGGGTGGGGGGGGGGGGGGGTGGGGGGGGGGGGGGGTGGGGGGGGGGGGGGGTGGGGGGGGGGGGGGGTGGGGGGGGGGGGGGGTGGGGGGGGGGGGGGGTGGGGGGGGGGGGGGGTGGGGGGGGGGGGGGGTGGGGGGGGGGGGGGGTGGGGGGGGGGGGGGGTGGGGGGGGGGGGGGGTGGGGGGGGGGGGGGGTGGGGGGGGGGGGGGGTGGGGGGGGGGGGGGGTGGGGGGGGGGGGGGGTGGGGGGGGGGGGGGGTGGGGGGGGGGGGGGGTGGGGGGGGGGGGGGGTGGGGGGGGGGGGGGGTGGGGGGGGGGGGGGGTGGGGGGGGGGGGGGGTGGGGGGGGGGGGGGGTGGGGGGGGGGGGGGGTGGGGGGGGGGGGGGGTGGGGGGGGGGGGGGGTGGGGGGGGGGGGGGGTGGGGGGGGGGGGGGGTGGGGGGGGGGGGGGGTGGGGGGGGGGGGGGGTGGGGGGGGGGGGGGGTGGGGGGGGGGGGGGGTGGGGGGGGGGGGGGGTGGGGGGGGGGGGGGGTGGGGGGGGGGGGGGGTGGGGGGGGGGGGGGGTGGGGGGGGGGGGGGGTGGGGGGGGGGGGGGGTGGGGGGGGGGGGGGGTGGGGGGGGGGGGGGGTGGGGGGGGGGGGGGGTGGGGGGGGGGGGGGGTGGGGGGGGGGGGGGGTGGGGGGGGGGGGGGGTGGGGGGGGGGGGGGGTGGGGGGGGGGGGGGGTGGGGGGGGGGGGGGGTGGGGGGGGGGGGGGGTGGGGGGGGGGGGGGGTGGGGGGGGGGGGGGGTGGGGGGGGGGGGGGGTGGGGGGGGGGGGGGGTGGGGGGGGGGGGGGGTGGGGGGGGGGGGGGGTGGGGGGGGGGGGGGGTGGGGGGGGGGGGGGGTGGGGGGGGGGGGGGGTGGGGGGGGGGGGGGGTGGGGGGGGGGGGGGGTGGGGGGGGGGGGGGGTGGGGGGGGGGGGGGGTGGGGGGGGGGGGGGGTGGGGGGGGGGGGGGGTGGGGGGGGGGGGGGGTGGGGGGGGGGGGGGGTGGGGGGGGGGGGGGGTGGGGGGGGGGGGGGGTGGGGGGGGGGGGGGGTGGGGGGGGGGGGGGGTGGGGGGGGGGGGGGGTGGGGGGGGGGGGGGGTGGGGGGGGGGGGGGGTGGGGGGGGGGGGGGGTGGGGGGGGGGGGGGGTGGGGGGGGGGGGGGGTGGGGGGGGGGGGGGGTGGGGGGGGGGGGGGGTGGGGGGGGGGGGGGGTGGGGGGGGGGGGGGGTGGGGGGGGGGGGGGGTGGGGGGGGGGGGGGGTGGGGGGGGGGGGGGGTGGGGGGGGGGGGGGGTGGGGGGGGGGGGGGGTGGGGGGGGGGGGGGGTGGGGGGGGGGGGGGGTGGGGGGGGGGGGGGGTGGGGGGGGGGGGGGGTGGGGGGGGGGGGGGGTGGGGGGGGGGGGGGGTGGGGGGGGGGGGGGGTGGGGGGGGGGGGGGGTGGGGGGGGGGGGGGGTGGGGGGGGGGGGGGGTGGGGGGGGGGGGGGGTGGGGGGGGGGGGGGGTGGGGGGGGGGGGGGGTGGGGGGGGGGGGGGGTGGGGGGGGGGGGGGGTGGGGGGGGGGGGGGGTGGGGGGGGGGGGGGGTGGGGGGGGGGGGGGGTGGGGGGGGGGGGGGGTGGGGGGGGGGGGGGGTGGGGGGGGGGGGGGGTGGGGGGGGGGGGGGGTGGGGGGGGGGGGGGGTGGGGGGGGGGGGGGGTGGGGGGGGGGGGGGGTGGGGGGGGGGGGGGGTGGGGGGGGGGGGGGGTGGGGGGGGGGGGGGGTGGGGGGGGGGGGGGGTGGGGGGGGGGGGGGGTGGGGGGGGGGGGGGGTGGGGGGGGGGGGGGGTGGGGGGGGGGGGGGGTGGGGGGGGGGGGGGGTGGGGGGGGGGGGGGGTGGGGGGGGGGGGGGGTGGGGGGGGGGGGGGGTGGGGGGGGGGGGGGGTGGGGGGGGGGGGGGGTGGGGGGGGGGGGGGGTGGGGGGGGGGGGGGGTGGGGGGGGGGGGGGGTGGGGGGGGGGGGGGGTGGGGGGGGGGGGGGGTGGGGGGGGGGGGGGGTGGGGGGGGGGGGGGGTGGGGGGGGGGGGGGGTGGGGGGGGGGGGGGGTGGGGGGGGGGGGGGGTGGGGGGGGGGGGGGGTGGGGGGGGGGGGGGGTGGGGGGGGGGGGGGGTGGGGGGGGGGGGGGGTGGGGGGGGGGGGGGGTGGGGGGGGGGGGGGGTGGGGGGGGGGGGGGGTGGGGGGGGGGGGGGGTGGGGGGGGGGGGGGGTGGGGGGGGGGGGGGGTGGGGGGGGGGGGGGGTGGGGGGGGGGGGGGGTGGGGGGGGGGGGGGGTGGGGGGGGGGGGGGGTGGGGGGGGGGGGGGGTGGGGGGGGGGGGGGGTGGGGGGGGGGGGGGGTGGGGGGGGGGGGGGGTGGGGGGGGGGGGGGGTGGGGGGGGGGGGGGGTGGGGGGGGGGGGGGGTGGGGGGGGGGGGGGGTGGGGGGGGGGGGGGGTGGGGGGGGGGGGGGGTGGGGGGGGGGGGGGGTGGGGGGGGGGGGGGGTGGGGGGGGGGGGGGGTGGGGGGGGGGGGGGGTGGGGGGGGGGGGGGGTGGGGGGGGGGGGGGGTGGGGGGGGGGGGGGGTGGGGGGGGGGGGGGGTGGGGGGGGGGGGGGGTGGGGGGGGGGGGGGGTGGGGGGGGGGGGGGGTGGGGGGGGGGGGGGGTGGGGGGGGGGGGGGGTGGGGGGGGGGGGGGGTGGGGGGGGGGGGGGGTGGGGGGGGGGGGGGGTGGGGGGGGGGGGGGGTGGGGGGGGGGGGGGGTGGGGGGGGGGGGGGGTGGGGGGGGGGGGGGGTGGGGGGGGGGGGGGGTGGGGGGGGGGGGGGGTGGGGGGGGGGGGGGGTGGGGGGGGGGGGGGGTGGGGGGGGGGGGGGGTGGGGGGGGGGGGGGGTGGGGGGGGGGGGGGGTGGGGGGGGGGGGGGGTGGGGGGGGGGGGGGGTGGGGGGGGGGGGGGGTGGGGGGGGGGGGGGGTGGGGGGGGGGGGGGGTGGGGGGGGGGGGGGGTGGGGGGGGGGGGGGGTGGGGGGGGGGGGGGGTGGGGGGGGGGGGGGGTGGGGGGGGGGGGGGGTGGGGGGGGGGGGGGGTGGGGGGGGGGGGGGGTGGGGGGGGGGGGGGGTGGGGGGGGGGGGGGGTGGGGGGGGGGGGGGGTGGGGGGGGGGGGGGGTGGGGGGGGGGGGGGGTGGGGGGGGGGGGGGGTGGGGGGGGGGGGGGGTGGGGGGGGGGGGGGGTGGGGGGGGGGGGGGGTGGGGGGGGGGGGGGGTGGGGGGGGGGGGGGGTGGGGGGGGGGGGGGGTGGGGGGGGGGGGGGGTGGGGGGGGGGGGGGGTGGGGGGGGGGGGGGGTGGGGGGGGGGGGGGGTGGGGGGGGGGGGGGGTGGGGGGGGGGGGGGGTGGGGGGGGGGGGGGGTGGGGGGGGGGGGGGGTGGGGGGGGGGGGGGGTGGGGGGGGGGGGGGGTGGGGGGGGGGGGGGGTGGGGGGGGGGGGGGGTGGGGGGGGGGGGGGGTGGGGGGGGGGGGGGGTGGGGGGGGGGGGGGGTGGGGGGGGGGGGGGGTGGGGGGGGGGGGGGGTGGGGGGGGGGGGGGGTGGGGGGGGGGGGGGGTGGGGGGGGGGGGGGGTGGGGGGGGGGGGGGGTGGGGGGGGGGGGGGGTGGGGGGGGGGGGGGGTGGGGGGGGGGGGGGGTGGGGGGGGGGGGGGGTGGGGGGGGGGGGGGGTGGGGGGGGGGGGGGGTGGGGGGGGGGGGGGGTGGGGGGGGGGGGGGGTGGGGGGGGGGGGGGGTGGGGGGGGGGGGGGGTGGGGGGGGGGGGGGGTGGGGGGGGGGGGGGGTGGGGGGGGGGGGGGGTGGGGGGGGGGGGGGGTGGGGGGGGGGGGGGGTGGGGGGGGGGGGGGGTGGGGGGGGGGGGGGGTGGGGGGGGGGGGGGGTGGGGGGGGGGGGGGGTGGGGGGGGGGGGGGGTGGGGGGGGGGGGGGGTGGGGGGGGGGGGGGGTGGGGGGGGGGGGGGGTGGGGGGGGGGGGGGGTGGGGGGGGGGGGGGGTGGGGGGGGGGGGGGGTGGGGGGGGGGGGGGGTGGGGGGGGGGGGGGGTGGGGGGGGGGGGGGGTGGGGGGGGGGGGGGGTGGGGGGGGGGGGGGGTGGGGGGGGGGGGGGGTGGGGGGGGGGGGGGGTGGGGGGGGGGGGGGGTGGGGGGGGGGGGGGGTGGGGGGGGGGGGGGGTGGGGGGGGGGGGGGGTGGGGGGGGGGGGGGGTGGGGGGGGGGGGGGGTGGGGGGGGGGGGGGGTGGGGGGGGGGGGGGGTGGGGGGGGGGGGGGGTGGGGGGGGGGGGGGGTGGGGGGGGGGGGGGGTGGGGGGGGGGGGGGGTGGGGGGGGGGGGGGGTGGGGGGGGGGGGGGGTGGGGGGGGGGGGGGGTGGGGGGGGGGGGGGGTGGGGGGGGGGGGGGGTGGGGGGGGGGGGGGGTGGGGGGGGGGGGGGGTGGGGGGGGGGGGGGGTGGGGGGGGGGGGGGGTGGGGGGGGGGGGGGGTGGGGGGGGGGGGGGGTGGGGGGGGGGGGGGGTGGGGGGGGGGGGGGGTGGGGGGGGGGGGGGGTGGGGGGGGGGGGGGGTGGGGGGGGGGGGGGGTGGGGGGGGGGGGGGGTGGGGGGGGGGGGGGGTGGGGGGGGGGGGGGGTGGGGGGGGGGGGGGGTGGGGGGGGGGGGGGGTGGGGGGGGGGGGGGGTGGGGGGGGGGGGGGGTGGGGGGGGGGGGGGGTGGGGGGGGGGGGGGGTGGGGGGGGGGGGGGGTGGGGGGGGGGGGGGGTGGGGGGGGGGGGGGGTGGGGGGGGGGGGGGGTGGGGGGGGGGGGGGGTGGGGGGGGGGGGGGGTGGGGGGGGGGGGGGGTGGGGGGGGGGGGGGGTGGGGGGGGGGGGGGGTGGGGGGGGGGGGGGGTGGGGGGGGGGGGGGGTGGGGGGGGGGGGGGGTGGGGGGGGGGGGGGGTGGGGGGGGGGGGGGGTGGGGGGGGGGGGGGGTGGGGGGGGGGGGGGGTGGGGGGGGGGGGGGGTGGGGGGGGGGGGGGGTGGGGGGGGGGGGGGGTGGGGGGGGGGGGGGGTGGGGGGGGGGGGGGGTGGGGGGGGGGGGGGGTGGGGGGGGGGGGGGGTGGGGGGGGGGGGGGGTGGGGGGGGGGGGGGGTGGGGGGGGGGGGGGGTGGGGGGGGGGGGGGGTGGGGGGGGGGGGGGGTGGGGGGGGGGGGGGGTGGGGGGGGGGGGGGGTGGGGGGGGGGGGGGGTGGGGGGGGGGGGGGGTGGGGGGGGGGGGGGGTGGGGGGGGGGGGGGGTGGGGGGGGGGGGGGGTGGGGGGGGGGGGGGGTGGGGGGGGGGGGGGGTGGGGGGGGGGGGGGGTGGGGGGGGGGGGGGGTGGGGGGGGGGGGGGGTGGGGGGGGGGGGGGGTGGGGGGGGGGGGGGGTGGGGGGGGGGGGGGGTGGGGGGGGGGGGGGGTGGGGGGGGGGGGGGGTGGGGGGGGGGGGGGGTGGGGGGGGGGGGGGGTGGGGGGGGGGGGGGGTGGGGGGGGGGGGGGGTGGGGGGGGGGGGGGGTGGGGGGGGGGGGGGGTGGGGGGGGGGGGGGGTGGGGGGGGGGGGGGGTGGGGGGGGGGGGGGGTGGGGGGGGGGGGGGGTGGGGGGGGGGGGGGGTGGGGGGGGGGGGGGGTGGGGGGGGGGGGGGGTGGGGGGGGGGGGGGGTGGGGGGGGGGGGGGGTGGGGGGGGGGGGGGGTGGGGGGGGGGGGGGGTGGGGGGGGGGGGGGGTGGGGGGGGGGGGGGGTGGGGGGGGGGGGGGGTGGGGGGGGGGGGGGGTGGGGGGGGGGGGGGGTGGGGGGGGGGGGGGGTGGGGGGGGGGGGGGGTGGGGGGGGGGGGGGGTGGGGGGGGGGGGGGGTGGGGGGGGGGGGGGGTGGGGGGGGGGGGGGGTGGGGGGGGGGGGGGGTGGGGGGGGGGGGGGGTGGGGGGGGGGGGGGGTGGGGGGGGGGGGGGGTGGGGGGGGGGGGGGGTGGGGGGGGGGGGGGGTGGGGGGGGGGGGGGGTGGGGGGGGGGGGGGGTGGGGGGGGGGGGGGGTGGGGGGGGGGGGGGGTGGGGGGGGGGGGGGGTGGGGGGGGGGGGGGGTGGGGGGGGGGGGGGGTGGGGGGGGGGGGGGGTGGGGGGGGGGGGGGGTGGGGGGGGGGGGGGGTGGGGGGGGGGGGGGGTGGGGGGGGGGGGGGGTGGGGGGGGGGGGGGGTGGGGGGGGGGGGGGGTGGGGGGGGGGGGGGGTGGGGGGGGGGGGGGGTGGGGGGGGGGGGGGGTGGGGGGGGGGGGGGGTGGGGGGGGGGGGGGGTGGGGGGGGGGGGGGGTGGGGGGGGGGGGGGGTGGGGGGGGGGGGGGGTGGGGGGGGGGGGGGGTGGGGGGGGGGGGGGGTGGGGGGGGGGGGGGGTGGGGGGGGGGGGGGGTGGGGGGGGGGGGGGGTGGGGGGGGGGGGGGGTGGGGGGGGGGGGGGGTGGGGGGGGGGGGGGGTGGGGGGGGGGGGGGGTGGGGGGGGGGGGGGGTGGGGGGGGGGGGGGGTGGGGGGGGGGGGGGGTGGGGGGGGGGGGGGGTGGGGGGGGGGGGGGGTGGGGGGGGGGGGGGGTGGGGGGGGGGGGGGGTGGGGGGGGGGGGGGGTGGGGGGGGGGGGGGGTGGGGGGGGGGGGGGGTGGGGGGGGGGGGGGGTGGGGGGGGGGGGGGGTGGGGGGGGGGGGGGGTGGGGGGGGGGGGGGGTGGGGGGGGGGGGGGGTGGGGGGGGGGGGGGGTGGGGGGGGGGGGGGGTGGGGGGGGGGGGGGGTGGGGGGGGGGGGGGGTGGGGGGGGGGGGGGGTGGGGGGGGGGGGGGGTGGGGGGGGGGGGGGGTGGGGGGGGGGGGGGGTGGGGGGGGGGGGGGGTGGGGGGGGGGGGGGGTGGGGGGGGGGGGGGGTGGGGGGGGGGGGGGGTGGGGGGGGGGGGGGGTGGGGGGGGGGGGGGGTGGGGGGGGGGGGGGGTGGGGGGGGGGGGGGGTGGGGGGGGGGGGGGGTGGGGGGGGGGGGGGGTGGGGGGGGGGGGGGGTGGGGGGGGGGGGGGGTGGGGGGGGGGGGGGGTGGGGGGGGGGGGGGGTGGGGGGGGGGGGGGGTGGGGGGGGGGGGGGGTGGGGGGGGGGGGGGGTGGGGGGGGGGGGGGGTGGGGGGGGGGGGGGGTGGGGGGGGGGGGGGGTGGGGGGGGGGGGGGGTGGGGGGGGGGGGGGGTGGGGGGGGGGGGGGGTGGGGGGGGGGGGGGGTGGGGGGGGGGGGGGGTGGGGGGGGGGGGGGGTGGGGGGGGGGGGGGGTGGGGGGGGGGGGGGGTGGGGGGGGGGGGGGGTGGGGGGGGGGGGGGGTGGGGGGGGGGGGGGGTGGGGGGGGGGGGGGGTGGGGGGGGGGGGGGGTGGGGGGGGGGGGGGGTGGGGGGGGGGGGGGGTGGGGGGGGGGGGGGGTGGGGGGGGGGGGGGGTGGGGGGGGGGGGGGGTGGGGGGGGGGGGGGGTGGGGGGGGGGGGGGGTGGGGGGGGGGGGGGGTGGGGGGGGGGGGGGGTGGGGGGGGGGGGGGGTGGGGGGGGGGGGGGGTGGGGGGGGGGGGGGGTGGGGGGGGGGGGGGGTGGGGGGGGGGGGGGGTGGGGGGGGGGGGGGGTGGGGGGGGGGGGGGGTGGGGGGGGGGGGGGGTGGGGGGGGGGGGGGGTGGGGGGGGGGGGGGGTGGGGGGGGGGGGGGGTGGGGGGGGGGGGGGGTGGGGGGGGGGGGGGGTGGGGGGGGGGGGGGGTGGGGGGGGGGGGGGGTGGGGGGGGGGGGGGGTGGGGGGGGGGGGGGGTGGGGGGGGGGGGGGGTGGGGGGGGGGGGGGGTGGGGGGGGGGGGGGGTGGGGGGGGGGGGGGGTGGGGGGGGGGGGGGGTGGGGGGGGGGGGGGGTGGGGGGGGGGGGGGGTGGGGGGGGGGGGGGGTGGGGGGGGGGGGGGGTGGGGGGGGGGGGGGGTGGGGGGGGGGGGGGGTGGGGGGGGGGGGGGGTGGGGGGGGGGGGGGGTGGGGGGGGGGGGGGGTGGGGGGGGGGGGGGGTGGGGGGGGGGGGGGGTGGGGGGGGGGGGGGGTGGGGGGGGGGGGGGGTGGGGGGGGGGGGGGGTGGGGGGGGGGGGGGGTGGGGGGGGGGGGGGGTGGGGGGGGGGGGGGGTGGGGGGGGGGGGGGGTGGGGGGGGGGGGGGGTGGGGGGGGGGGGGGGTGGGGGGGGGGGGGGGTGGGGGGGGGGGGGGGTGGGGGGGGGGGGGGGTGGGGGGGGGGGGGGGTGGGGGGGGGGGGGGGTGGGGGGGGGGGGGGGTGGGGGGGGGGGGGGGTGGGGGGGGGGGGGGGTGGGGGGGGGGGGGGGTGGGGGGGGGGGGGGGTGGGGGGGGGGGGGGGTGGGGGGGGGGGGGGGTGGGGGGGGGGGGGGGTGGGGGGGGGGGGGGGTGGGGGGGGGGGGGGGTGGGGGGGGGGGGGGGTGGGGGGGGGGGGGGGTGGGGGGGGGGGGGGGTGGGGGGGGGGGGGGGTGGGGGGGGGGGGGGGTGGGGGGGGGGGGGGGTGGGGGGGGGGGGGGGTGGGGGGGGGGGGGGGTGGGGGGGGGGGGGGGTGGGGGGGGGGGGGGGTGGGGGGGGGGGGGGGTGGGGGGGGGGGGGGGTGGGGGGGGGGGGGGGTGGGGGGGGGGGGGGGTGGGGGGGGGGGGGGGTGGGGGGGGGGGGGGGTGGGGGGGGGGGGGGGTGGGGGGGGGGGGGGGTGGGGGGGGGGGGGGGTGGGGGGGGGGGGGGGTGGGGGGGGGGGGGGGTGGGGGGGGGGGGGGGTGGGGGGGGGGGGGGGTGGGGGGGGGGGGGGGTGGGGGGGGGGGGGGGTGGGGGGGGGGGGGGGTGGGGGGGGGGGGGGGTGGGGGGGGGGGGGGGTGGGGGGGGGGGGGGGTGGGGGGGGGGGGGGGTGGGGGGGGGGGGGGGTGGGGGGGGGGGGGGGTGGGGGGGGGGGGGGGTGGGGGGGGGGGGGGGTGGGGGGGGGGGGGGGTGGGGGGGGGGGGGGGTGGGGGGGGGGGGGGGTGGGGGGGGGGGGGGGTGGGGGGGGGGGGGGGTGGGGGGGGGGGGGGGTGGGGGGGGGGGGGGGTGGGGGGGGGGGGGGGTGGGGGGGGGGGGGGGTGGGGGGGGGGGGGGGTGGGGGGGGGGGGGGGTGGGGGGGGGGGGGGGTGGGGGGGGGGGGGGGTGGGGGGGGGGGGGGGTGGGGGGGGGGGGGGGTGGGGGGGGGGGGGGGTGGGGGGGGGGGGGGGTGGGGGGGGGGGGGGGTGGGGGGGGGGGGGGGTGGGGGGGGGGGGGGGTGGGGGGGGGGGGGGGTGGGGGGGGGGGGGGGTGGGGGGGGGGGGGGGTGGGGGGGGGGGGGGGTGGGGGGGGGGGGGGGTGGGGGGGGGGGGGGGTGGGGGGGGGGGGGGGTGGGGGGGGGGGGGGGTGGGGGGGGGGGGGGGTGGGGGGGGGGGGGGGTGGGGGGGGGGGGGGGTGGGGGGGGGGGGGGGTGGGGGGGGGGGGGGGTGGGGGGGGGGGGGGGTGGGGGGGGGGGGGGGTGGGGGGGGGGGGGGGTGGGGGGGGGGGGGGGTGGGGGGGGGGGGGGGTGGGGGGGGGGGGGGGTGGGGGGGGGGGGGGGTGGGGGGGGGGGGGGGTGGGGGGGGGGGGGGGTGGGGGGGGGGGGGGGTGGGGGGGGGGGGGGGTGGGGGGGGGGGGGGGTGGGGGGGGGGGGGGGTGGGGGGGGGGGGGGGTGGGGGGGGGGGGGGGTGGGGGGGGGGGGGGGTGGGGGGGGGGGGGGGTGGGGGGGGGGGGGGGTGGGGGGGGGGGGGGGTGGGGGGGGGGGGGGGTGGGGGGGGGGGGGGGTGGGGGGGGGGGGGGGTGGGGGGGGGGGGGGGTGGGGGGGGGGGGGGGTGGGGGGGGGGGGGGGTGGGGGGGGGGGGGGGTGGGGGGGGGGGGGGGTGGGGGGGGGGGGGGGTGGGGGGGGGGGGGGGTGGGGGGGGGGGGGGGTGGGGGGGGGGGGGGGTGGGGGGGGGGGGGGGTGGGGGGGGGGGGGGGTGGGGGGGGGGGGGGGTGGGGGGGGGGGGGGGTGGGGGGGGGGGGGGGTGGGGGGGGGGGGGGGTGGGGGGGGGGGGGGGTGGGGGGGGGGGGGGGTGGGGGGGGGGGGGGGTGGGGGGGGGGGGGGGTGGGGGGGGGGGGGGGTGGGGGGGGGGGGGGGTGGGGGGGGGGGGGGGTGGGGGGGGGGGGGGGTGGGGGGGGGGGGGGGTGGGGGGGGGGGGGGGTGGGGGGGGGGGGGGGTGGGGGGGGGGGGGGGTGGGGGGGGGGGGGGGTGGGGGGGGGGGGGGGTGGGGGGGGGGGGGGGTGGGGGGGGGGGGGGGTGGGGGGGGGGGGGGGTGGGGGGGGGGGGGGGTGGGGGGGGGGGGGGGTGGGGGGGGGGGGGGGTGGGGGGGGGGGGGGGTGGGGGGGGGGGGGGGTGGGGGGGGGGGGGGGTGGGGGGGGGGGGGGGTGGGGGGGGGGGGGGGTGGGGGGGGGGGGGGGTGGGGGGGGGGGGGGGTGGGGGGGGGGGGGGGTGGGGGGGGGGGGGGGTGGGGGGGGGGGGGGGTGGGGGGGGGGGGGGGTGGGGGGGGGGGGGGGTGGGGGGGGGGGGGGGTGGGGGGGGGGGGGGGTGGGGGGGGGGGGGGGTGGGGGGGGGGGGGGGTGGGGGGGGGGGGGGGTGGGGGGGGGGGGGGGTGGGGGGGGGGGGGGGTGGGGGGGGGGGGGGGTGGGGGGGGGGGGGGGTGGGGGGGGGGGGGGGTGGGGGGGGGGGGGGGTGGGGGGGGGGGGGGGTGGGGGGGGGGGGGGGTGGGGGGGGGGGGGGGTGGGGGGGGGGGGGGGTGGGGGGGGGGGGGGGTGGGGGGGGGGGGGGGTGGGGGGGGGGGGGGGTGGGGGGGGGGGGGGGTGGGGGGGGGGGGGGGTGGGGGGGGGGGGGGGTGGGGGGGGGGGGGGGTGGGGGGGGGGGGGGGTGGGGGGGGGGGGGGGTGGGGGGGGGGGGGGGTGGGGGGGGGGGGGGGTGGGGGGGGGGGGGGGTGGGGGGGGGGGGGGGTGGGGGGGGGGGGGGGTGGGGGGGGGGGGGGGTGGGGGGGGGGGGGGGTGGGGGGGGGGGGGGGTGGGGGGGGGGGGGGGTGGGGGGGGGGGGGGGTGGGGGGGGGGGGGGGTGGGGGGGGGGGGGGGTGGGGGGGGGGGGGGGTGGGGGGGGGGGGGGGTGGGGGGGGGGGGGGGTGGGGGGGGGGGGGGGTGGGGGGGGGGGGGGGTGGGGGGGGGGGGGGGTGGGGGGGGGGGGGGGTGGGGGGGGGGGGGGGTGGGGGGGGGGGGGGGTGGGGGGGGGGGGGGGTGGGGGGGGGGGGGGGTGGGGGGGGGGGGGGGTGGGGGGGGGGGGGGGTGGGGGGGGGGGGGGGTGGGGGGGGGGGGGGGTGGGGGGGGGGGGGGGTGGGGGGGGGGGGGGGTGGGGGGGGGGGGGGGTGGGGGGGGGGGGGGGTGGGGGGGGGGGGGGGTGGGGGGGGGGGGGGGTGGGGGGGGGGGGGGGTGGGGGGGGGGGGGGGTGGGGGGGGGGGGGGGTGGGGGGGGGGGGGGGTGGGGGGGGGGGGGGGTGGGGGGGGGGGGGGGTGGGGGGGGGGGGGGGTGGGGGGGGGGGGGGGTGGGGGGGGGGGGGGGTGGGGGGGGGGGGGGGTGGGGGGGGGGGGGGGTGGGGGGGGGGGGGGGTGGGGGGGGGGGGGGGTGGGGGGGGGGGGGGGTGGGGGGGGGGGGGGGTGGGGGGGGGGGGGGGTGGGGGGGGGGGGGGGTGGGGGGGGGGGGGGGTGGGGGGGGGGGGGGGTGGGGGGGGGGGGGGGTGGGGGGGGGGGGGGGTGGGGGGGGGGGGGGGTGGGGGGGGGGGGGGGTGGGGGGGGGGGGGGGTGGGGGGGGGGGGGGGTGGGGGGGGGGGGGGGTGGGGGGGGGGGGGGGTGGGGGGGGGGGGGGGTGGGGGGGGGGGGGGGTGGGGGGGGGGGGGGGTGGGGGGGGGGGGGGGTGGGGGGGGGGGGGGGTGGGGGGGGGGGGGGGTGGGGGGGGGGGGGGGTGGGGGGGGGGGGGGGTGGGGGGGGGGGGGGGTGGGGGGGGGGGGGGGTGGGGGGGGGGGGGGGTGGGGGGGGGGGGGGGTGGGGGGGGGGGGGGGTGGGGGGGGGGGGGGGTGGGGGGGGGGGGGGGTGGGGGGGGGGGGGGGTGGGGGGGGGGGGGGGTGGGGGGGGGGGGGGGTGGGGGGGGGGGGGGGTGGGGGGGGGGGGGGGTGGGGGGGGGGGGGGGTGGGGGGGGGGGGGGGTGGGGGGGGGGGGGGGTGGGGGGGGGGGGGGGTGGGGGGGGGGGGGGGTGGGGGGGGGGGGGGGTGGGGGGGGGGGGGGGTGGGGGGGGGGGGGGGTGGGGGGGGGGGGGGGTGGGGGGGGGGGGGGGTGGGGGGGGGGGGGGGTGGGGGGGGGGGGGGGTGGGGGGGGGGGGGGGTGGGGGGGGGGGGGGGTGGGGGGGGGGGGGGGTGGGGGGGGGGGGGGGTGGGGGGGGGGGGGGGTGGGGGGGGGGGGGGGTGGGGGGGGGGGGGGGTGGGGGGGGGGGGGGGTGGGGGGGGGGGGGGGTGGGGGGGGGGGGGGGTGGGGGGGGGGGGGGGTGGGGGGGGGGGGGGGTGGGGGGGGGGGGGGGTGGGGGGGGGGGGGGGTGGGGGGGGGGGGGGGTGGGGGGGGGGGGGGGTGGGGGGGGGGGGGGGTGGGGGGGGGGGGGGGTGGGGGGGGGGGGGGGTGGGGGGGGGGGGGGGTGGGGGGGGGGGGGGGTGGGGGGGGGGGGGGGTGGGGGGGGGGGGGGGTGGGGGGGGGGGGGGGTGGGGGGGGGGGGGGGTGGGGGGGGGGGGGGGTGGGGGGGGGGGGGGGTGGGGGGGGGGGGGGGTGGGGGGGGGGGGGGGTGGGGGGGGGGGGGGGTGGGGGGGGGGGGGGGTGGGGGGGGGGGGGGGTGGGGGGGGGGGGGGGTGGGGGGGGGGGGGGGTGGGGGGGGGGGGGGGTGGGGGGGGGGGGGGGTGGGGGGGGGGGGGGGTGGGGGGGGGGGGGGGTGGGGGGGGGGGGGGGTGGGGGGGGGGGGGGGTGGGGGGGGGGGGGGGTGGGGGGGGGGGGGGGTGGGGGGGGGGGGGGGTGGGGGGGGGGGGGGGTGGGGGGGGGGGGGGGTGGGGGGGGGGGGGGGTGGGGGGGGGGGGGGGTGGGGGGGGGGGGGGGTGGGGGGGGGGGGGGGTGGGGGGGGGGGGGGGTGGGGGGGGGGGGGGGTGGGGGGGGGGGGGGGTGGGGGGGGGGGGGGGTGGGGGGGGGGGGGGGTGGGGGGGGGGGGGGGTGGGGGGGGGGGGGGGTGGGGGGGGGGGGGGGTGGGGGGGGGGGGGGGTGGGGGGGGGGGGGGGTGGGGGGGGGGGGGGGTGGGGGGGGGGGGGGGTGGGGGGGGGGGGGGGTGGGGGGGGGGGGGGGTGGGGGGGGGGGGGGGTGGGGGGGGGGGGGGGTGGGGGGGGGGGGGGGTGGGGGGGGGGGGGGGTGGGGGGGGGGGGGGGTGGGGGGGGGGGGGGGTGGGGGGGGGGGGGGGTGGGGGGGGGGGGGGGTGGGGGGGGGGGGGGGTGGGGGGGGGGGGGGGTGGGGGGGGGGGGGGGTGGGGGGGGGGGGGGGTGGGGGGGGGGGGGGGTGGGGGGGGGGGGGGGTGGGGGGGGGGGGGGGTGGGGGGGGGGGGGGGTGGGGGGGGGGGGGGGTGGGGGGGGGGGGGGGTGGGGGGGGGGGGGGGTGGGGGGGGGGGGGGGTGGGGGGGGGGGGGGGTGGGGGGGGGGGGGGGTGGGGGGGGGGGGGGGTGGGGGGGGGGGGGGGTGGGGGGGGGGGGGGGTGGGGGGGGGGGGGGGTGGGGGGGGGGGGGGGTGGGGGGGGGGGGGGGTGGGGGGGGGGGGGGGTGGGGGGGGGGGGGGGTGGGGGGGGGGGGGGGTGGGGGGGGGGGGGGGTGGGGGGGGGGGGGGGTGGGGGGGGGGGGGGGTGGGGGGGGGGGGGGGTGGGGGGGGGGGGGGGTGGGGGGGGGGGGGGGTGGGGGGGGGGGGGGGTGGGGGGGGGGGGGGGTGGGGGGGGGGGGGGGTGGGGGGGGGGGGGGGTGGGGGGGGGGGGGGGTGGGGGGGGGGGGGGGTGGGGGGGGGGGGGGGTGGGGGGGGGGGGGGGTGGGGGGGGGGGGGGGTGGGGGGGGGGGGGGGTGGGGGGGGGGGGGGGTGGGGGGGGGGGGGGGTGGGGGGGGGGGGGGGTGGGGGGGGGGGGGGGTGGGGGGGGGGGGGGGTGGGGGGGGGGGGGGGTGGGGGGGGGGGGGGGTGGGGGGGGGGGGGGGTGGGGGGGGGGGGGGGTGGGGGGGGGGGGGGGTGGGGGGGGGGGGGGGTGGGGGGGGGGGGGGGTGGGGGGGGGGGGGGGTGGGGGGGGGGGGGGGTGGGGGGGGGGGGGGGTGGGGGGGGGGGGGGGTGGGGGGGGGGGGGGGTGGGGGGGGGGGGGGGTGGGGGGGGGGGGGGGTGGGGGGGGGGGGGGGTGGGGGGGGGGGGGGGTGGGGGGGGGGGGGGGTGGGGGGGGGGGGGGGTGGGGGGGGGGGGGGGTGGGGGGGGGGGGGGGTGGGGGGGGGGGGGGGTGGGGGGGGGGGGGGGTGGGGGGGGGGGGGGGTGGGGGGGGGGGGGGGTGGGGGGGGGGGGGGGTGGGGGGGGGGGGGGGTGGGGGGGGGGGGGGGTGGGGGGGGGGGGGGGTGGGGGGGGGGGGGGGTGGGGGGGGGGGGGGGTGGGGGGGGGGGGGGGTGGGGGGGGGGGGGGGTGGGGGGGGGGGGGGGTGGGGGGGGGGGGGGGTGGGGGGGGGGGGGGGTGGGGGGGGGGGGGGGTGGGGGGGGGGGGGGGTGGGGGGGGGGGGGGGTGGGGGGGGGGGGGGGTGGGGGGGGGGGGGGGTGGGGGGGGGGGGGGGTGGGGGGGGGGGGGGGTGGGGGGGGGGGGGGGTGGGGGGGGGGGGGGGTGGGGGGGGGGGGGGGTGGGGGGGGGGGGGGGTGGGGGGGGGGGGGGGTGGGGGGGGGGGGGGGTGGGGGGGGGGGGGGGTGGGGGGGGGGGGGGGTGGGGGGGGGGGGGGGTGGGGGGGGGGGGGGGTGGGGGGGGGGGGGGGTGGGGGGGGGGGGGGGTGGGGGGGGGGGGGGGTGGGGGGGGGGGGGGGTGGGGGGGGGGGGGGGTGGGGGGGGGGGGGGGTGGGGGGGGGGGGGGGTGGGGGGGGGGGGGGGTGGGGGGGGGGGGGGGTGGGGGGGGGGGGGGGTGGGGGGGGGGGGGGGTGGGGGGGGGGGGGGGTGGGGGGGGGGGGGGGTGGGGGGGGGGGGGGGTGGGGGGGGGGGGGGGTGGGGGGGGGGGGGGGTGGGGGGGGGGGGGGGTGGGGGGGGGGGGGGGTGGGGGGGGGGGGGGGTGGGGGGGGGGGGGGGTGGGGGGGGGGGGGGGTGGGGGGGGGGGGGGGTGGGGGGGGGGGGGGGTGGGGGGGGGGGGGGGTGGGGGGGGGGGGGGGTGGGGGGGGGGGGGGGTGGGGGGGGGGGGGGGTGGGGGGGGGGGGGGGTGGGGGGGGGGGGGGGTGGGGGGGGGGGGGGGTGGGGGGGGGGGGGGGTGGGGGGGGGGGGGGGTGGGGGGGGGGGGGGGTGGGGGGGGGGGGGGGTGGGGGGGGGGGGGGGTGGGGGGGGGGGGGGGTGGGGGGGGGGGGGGGTGGGGGGGGGGGGGGGTGGGGGGGGGGGGGGGTGGGGGGGGGGGGGGGTGGGGGGGGGGGGGGGTGGGGGGGGGGGGGGGTGGGGGGGGGGGGGGGTGGGGGGGGGGGGGGGTGGGGGGGGGGGGGGGTGGGGGGGGGGGGGGGTGGGGGGGGGGGGGGGTGGGGGGGGGGGGGGGTGGGGGGGGGGGGGGGTGGGGGGGGGGGGGGGTGGGGGGGGGGGGGGGTGGGGGGGGGGGGGGGTGGGGGGGGGGGGGGGTGGGGGGGGGGGGGGGTGGGGGGGGGGGGGGGTGGGGGGGGGGGGGGGTGGGGGGGGGGGGGGGTGGGGGGGGGGGGGGGTGGGGGGGGGGGGGGGTGGGGGGGGGGGGGGGTGGGGGGGGGGGGGGGTGGGGGGGGGGGGGGGTGGGGGGGGGGGGGGGTGGGGGGGGGGGGGGGTGGGGGGGGGGGGGGGTGGGGGGGGGGGGGGGTGGGGGGGGGGGGGGGTGGGGGGGGGGGGGGGTGGGGGGGGGGGGGGGTGGGGGGGGGGGGGGGTGGGGGGGGGGGGGGGTGGGGGGGGGGGGGGGTGGGGGGGGGGGGGGGTGGGGGGGGGGGGGGGTGGGGGGGGGGGGGGGTGGGGGGGGGGGGGGGTGGGGGGGGGGGGGGGTGGGGGGGGGGGGGGGTGGGGGGGGGGGGGGGTGGGGGGGGGGGGGGGTGGGGGGGGGGGGGGGTGGGGGGGGGGGGGGGTGGGGGGGGGGGGGGGTGGGGGGGGGGGGGGGTGGGGGGGGGGGGGGGTGGGGGGGGGGGGGGGTGGGGGGGGGGGGGGGTGGGGGGGGGGGGGGGTGGGGGGGGGGGGGGGTGGGGGGGGGGGGGGGTGGGGGGGGGGGGGGGTGGGGGGGGGGGGGGGTGGGGGGGGGGGGGGGTGGGGGGGGGGGGGGGTGGGGGGGGGGGGGGGTGGGGGGGGGGGGGGGTGGGGGGGGGGGGGGGTGGGGGGGGGGGGGGGTGGGGGGGGGGGGGGGTGGGGGGGGGGGGGGGTGGGGGGGGGGGGGGGTGGGGGGGGGGGGGGGTGGGGGGGGGGGGGGGTGGGGGGGGGGGGGGGTGGGGGGGGGGGGGGGTGGGGGGGGGGGGGGGTGGGGGGGGGGGGGGGTGGGGGGGGGGGGGGGTGGGGGGGGGGGGGGGTGGGGGGGGGGGGGGGTGGGGGGGGGGGGGGGTGGGGGGGGGGGGGGGTGGGGGGGGGGGGGGGTGGGGGGGGGGGGGGGTGGGGGGGGGGGGGGGTGGGGGGGGGGGGGGGTGGGGGGGGGGGGGG